>NW_024615947.1:0-1801 GCF_008729295.1 Plectropomus leopardus
GTGAACAAACTGGGAACGATTTGATTAGTATAATTTAAACCAGATTAGTGTTGATCCTTTAAGGCCAATGAAGTGTTCCAGTCTGTGCAGTAAGATTTGATGGTCAATGGTGTCAAAAGCAGCACTGAGATCTAAAAGGATTAAAACAGAGACCAGACCCGTGTCAGAGGCAATCAATAAGTCGTTATTCATTTTTACTAGTGCCGTCTCTGTGCTATGATGAACTCTGAAGCCTGACTGACAGTCTTCGGATAAACTATTATCTTGGAGAAAGTCACAGAGTTGATGAGCAACCACTCTCTCAAGGATTTTAGAAGTAAAGGGGAGATTAGATATCAGTCTATAGTTCGCTAAAACCTCAGGATCGAGAGTGGGCTTCTTTAGAAGAGGTTTAATGACAGCTACTTTGGAAGACTGGGGTACATAACCTGTTAATAAAGACGAATTGATTATATCTAATGAAGAATTGTCTAATAAGGGCAAAACTTCCTTAAGTAGCCTAGTTGGGATGGGGTCTAACAGGCATGTTGATGGCTTAGATGCAGAAATCAAAGTATAGAGTTGATGAAGGTCAATGGGGGAGAAACGGTCCAAATAAATTTCAGGCCTTGCTGCCATATCCAGGCTACCGGAGTCTGGGGTCAGGTCAGGTAAGGGCAAGAGGTGATGGATTTTATCTCGAATAGTTATGATTTTATTATTAAAGAAATTCATAAAGTCGTCACTGCTGAGGGCTGAAGGAATACAGGGCTCTATAGAGCTGTGACTCTGAGTCAACCTGGCTACAGTGATGAAACCGGATTGTTTTTGTTTTCCTCAATTAATGATGAATAATAGTTCGCTCTGGCGTGGCGGAGGGCCTTCTTATCGACTTTAAGACTGTCCAGCCAGACTAAACGGGACTCTCTAAGGTTGGTTGAACGCCAATTTCTTTCAAATGTTCGGGATGTTTGTTTTAATTTGCGGATCTGGGGGTTAAACCATGGAGCTAATTTTCTTTGTTTCATTATTTTCTTCTTGAAAGGTGCAACAGAGTTGAGAGCTGATCGCAGTGAGCCAGTAGCATTATCAACGAGACAATCAATTTGAGAAGGACTTAAGTTAGTAAGAGTGTTCTCAGTCACTGTGAGATATGGTAATGATGTCAAAGCAGAAGGAATCAATTCCTTAAATTTAGCTAATGCACCATCAGACAGACATTGACATAATCGACTAAAATAAAATGGAAGATTATTAAATAATGGTCTGACAGAGCGGGATTCTCAGGGAAGACCAATAACTCTTCAGTTTTGATTTACACACCGACTAAAGCCAATTGAATCCAAAAGTGTGGAGAATGCAGCACTAAGGCTATCATTATTAATATCCACATGAATGTTAACATCCCCTACGATAATAATCCCCTCAGAGAAGCGTGTAAGACTGCGACTCTGCCCTGTGGATCATCATGGATTTGAGCCTCTAATAAACTCGTCCAGATTCGTAGAGAGGAGAGCAGCTCCATCCAAAGTGGGATGGATGCCGTCCTTCCAGATAAGACCAGAGCCGTGTCACCTATCACAGATATAGTGCACTATATAGTGTTTCGCCATATTGTAGTGACGTCAGAATCCTCTGCTGTTAATTTCATCCACTATATAGTGCACTATAAAATGCCCACAATGCACAGCAAATTTGAGTGTACATACGATGTACATTACATTCAGCTCCCGTCTACCACAACACAATGCAACCATATATTTCCGGGGGAAAAAAAAATCTAACGTAGTGTCCTATATAGTGCACAATTTAATACACACTA
>NW_024615948.1:0-1017 GCF_008729295.1 Plectropomus leopardus
CAGGCTGGTGAGTTATTGTCATAGTGGGATTTCTGGGATGGTGTAATGAAGAACCTTATCAGACATTTCCAACTGAACTCCATTCTTCATCAGATATGAGTACTCCCATTCTGATTTAACGTACATAGTTGAGTGATCTTTAAGGTTCAACAGCCCTTTATACAAACATGAGATAATTCCACCACCAATATTTGAACTGTATGCTTTGTTGAACAAGCTTATCAAGCTTACATTTGGTTCTGTTACAGGTTTCACCTTTCTAGTAACATAATGCCGAATCTGCAGGTACCGATAGAAATCTTGTTTTTCTAATAAAAATGTGTCTTTAAGTGTTTCAAAACTAAACAGTGTCCCATCTTCCATTATACTGAGTAGAACAGTTATTCCTTTAGAAATCCAATCTTTAAATCTGTTATCTAATTTATTTGGAGTAAAATCTGTGTCATATGCACACCATTTAAGAACTGTAATGTCATCCCCTAATTTATATTCTCTTATCACAGTTTTCCATATTTTAAGTGTTAATTTTACCCATGGATTTTCGATAATATTAATGTAGCCCTGTAGGTTGCTGTCAGCTATGATTGCCTGTAAGGGAGTAGAGGATATTTTCTCCTCAATATTTTTCCATTGGGCATCATATAATGGGTTACACCAATATATCATATATCTCAGTTGTGCTGCCCAATAATATTCTTTAAACGAGAGTAGACCCCATCCTCCCTTTTCTTTTGCTAGTTGTAAGGTTTTGAGGCAAATTCTAGGTCTTTTACCTTGCCATATGTACCTTGATAATATTCTATCCAATTCATTAAATTGTTTTTGGATAATTTCTATGGGTAAAGTCTGGAATAAATATAATATTCTTGGAAGTATGTTCATCTTGACAGATTCAATTCTGGAGCTGAGAATTAGAGAAAGGGATAAGGTTCCATCTTGTTATATCCTCCTTGATTCTTTTATGTATAGTTGAATAGTTATGCTCTAATAGCTCTGTAATATCTTTTGATAGTATAA
>NW_024615949.1:0-1620 GCF_008729295.1 Plectropomus leopardus
TTATTAGTAGTAGTAGTAGTAGTAGTAGTAGTAGTAGTAGTAGTAGTAAAAGATCTGATCTGTTAGTGAGCGGCTGTGATGTGTTCAGGTGCAGCTGTAAAGTCAGTAATGTGAGGTTTCCCTCTTGTGGACAATCAAGAAACAACAATTTTGTTGTATCTTTTAGGATTTTCTCTGAAAGTTTCTTACATTTTTTAAAAAATGTTTTATGTATGAATAATAACAATGAATAATAGAAAGTATGAATTAATTAATTATTCATGAATAACAAACTTCTGTTTGATTATTTCAAATAAAGATTTAGGAACCACTGACAAATTCAAAAACTTTCTTTTAGGTCAGATCGCTCTACTTATGAAGTGAAGAACAACCTCTTTTTGTTATTATTGGTCTGTTTTGAAACGATCTCGCATGTTGCTTCTCTGTGTTTGCGATCAAAGCTGATATTTGAGAAAAATATTATATTTTTCAGGAAAGAACATGTCGTATGTTTTAATGATAACACTGCGCTGGAACTATTTTCTTGACAGACCACGGTGTATCCTTCCACCCAGTGCGTCTGTGCCGTGTTGGTTGCCAGATTTGGCACTGAACCTATAAAACGATATACTGCGTGTTAATTAGAGTTTTTCGAGCGAATGAACTTTGGACAGAAAAATCGTGAAAGGAAGTCGTCAGCGCTCACCGATCAACGTTAAATACTGTTTATTCACACAGCAGGCAAAACACGGACGCGTTTCAGCACTGAGCTTTGCTTCAAGGCTAACAGTTTCCCCCTGTTTCCAGTCACTATGCTAAGCTAAGCTAACCATGTACAGATACTGATGCTTTTTCTGATTATTGATTATTGATTGATCTGTCAGGATGTTAGGCCCGGAGACGTGATGCAGAAAAAAAACATGTGGGAGATTATTGGAGACTCCACAGAGAGACCCAGGCAACGAGCCAAGGTCAGCGCGCACACACACACGCACACACACACACACACACACACACACACACACACACACAGATAAATATGAAACTGTCCCTTTAAACATTGTTTTTTTTTTAAAATTATTTCATTTTTATTTTGTAAAAATGACCTGCATTGTTATGTACATTGTATTGTAAGTGATTATATCAGTAATTGTCAGTCAATCATCAAAATGCAGCTTACTTAATTACAAATGTTTGAAAAAGTATTTTTTGTTTCCAGATTTTTTTCTTATTTGATGCTTTTTCTCCACTTTTCTTTCCTCTGTGAAGATCTGTTATTATGGAAATCACATCAAATGGTTAATATATGGTTTTAATGTGCAATGCTACATATTAAATGTATGAGGAAAGATTTCAGACAGTTTTATCTTTTTTGTCTTCAGGGATCAGCAGCTGGTAAAAAGTACAAATTTGTGGTCACTGGTCACGGCAAATATGAGAAAATCCCCATAGACGACGAGAACGGAGGAGAATTCACTAACGGACAGTCCGGTAAGACGGCAGACAGGAAGTGTCCAAAATCTTGTTAAATGTTTTACAACATATGGAAACTGTTTTTATGTCTTAAAGCAGGGACACTCAACTTTATTAGCTTGGGGGCCACAAAATGAGGCAAGGGGCCAGTCGCAGCAGCTGCATACG
>NW_024615950.1:0-1391 GCF_008729295.1 Plectropomus leopardus
TGTCCTGAGCGTCCCTGTCCTGAGCGTCCCTGACCTGAGCGTCCCTGTCCTGGGCGTCCCTGTCCTGAGCGTCCCTGTCCTGGCGTCCCTGTCCTGAGCGTCCCTGTCCTGAGCGTCCCTGTCCTGAGCGTCCGCTCTGCAGGGTCGCTCTCATTCATATAGACGTCACATGACGTCAGCGTCTGAATAGTAACAGCTGCATGAGTCAGCGCTTGCTGCGATCAGTGAAACATTTATGACTCAGCGTTTAAATGCTCCGTCGGCTCAACACCACAAACTCAATAATAATCAGCCTGCAAAGATTTTCTACCTTTAATATTTTGAAATAAACTCTGACAAGAAATCAGACTTTCATCAGTTCAACATGTCAGTGACTACGATTTTAGGACATTTCTCAGATTTTGAGACATTTCTGTGATTTGAGGACATCAGTGTCTCAGCTGTGTCCTCTGTCGGGGGTGTGGGGGATCCTCCTCTGACTCTTTTTTTAACAACGAGCTCTATGTTGATGCTGTTTTATGTCTCTGACACCTTATGGAGACTAGAAGGACAAAAACTATTCACAGAGTCCATCACTTTATTTTTACTGTACATTAGAAAATGTTTGGGGGGCCCTGTCAGGGGCCCTGTCAGGGGCCCTGTCAGGGGCCAGATTTGGCCTGTGTGCCATAAGTTGAGTATCACTGCCATAGACCAAATAATTAAAGAGTTTAAAGTCGTTATTGGATTAATCAATAATCATCAGTTGCAGTTAAAAGCTGGTGTTTTACTGCTCTGAGACAAGTCTGATGTCTTTATAGTCGATGATTTTTTATTCCGGACTCTAAACGTTATCTTCGTTTCTGAACAGACTCTTTGCTTCGTGTTTCTGGAGGCTGTTTGTGGGACTTTTTCGAGCAGATTTTCTAATACGTGGATTTGTATTTTAGCTAATTGGTCCACGTGAGTTTAGATGTGAAACATCAACAGTTTTGTTTTTTTCTCGTGGCATTATCGACCTGCCATACCGTCCCCCTCCGTCAAACCCGAGCAGGCGACGTCTCCGTGACTCACCAGGTCAGAGCCTCCGATGCCGATGTTCACAACGTCCGTGATGCTTTTCCCGCTGAAGCCTTTCCACTCGCCGCTGCGGACTCTCTGTGAACACACAACACTAAAGGTCACGACCTTTTGGCCCGAGCTGACAGGACAGACATCAGCACGCTCTGCGCACAACGACCGCACACGTACGTGACAGAAGCTCTTCATCTTGTCCAGCACTCGGTTCACCTCCGGCATCACGTCTTTGCCGTCCACGTGGATCGGCGTGTTGGACCGATTACGCAGAGCGATGTGGAGCACAGCACGACCCTACACACACACACACACACACACACACACACACACACACA
>NW_024615951.1:0-1074 GCF_008729295.1 Plectropomus leopardus
TGTTTCACCTCCTTAGCTACACACACACACACACACACACACACACACACACACACACACGCACACACACACACACACACACACACGCACACACATGCAACCCTGATCACGAATTACCATTATACCCACTTAGCCTCCACTCCAGTGATATATCCAATTTGGGAAGAATAAAATCGCTTCTGGAGACTCATCATTCAACAAGTGTCCAGAGCAAATGAATAGTTTTTTGTTTTGTTTTTTTCCAAATTGTCCTTCGAGCAGAAACTCAAGGTTTTAATGCTTCTCCAGTTTTGTGACTTGGCACCTGTTACTGTGGACTTTCTACTGTGGATTTTCTGCACTGGATTTCCAAGTGATTACCTGGCAATCAAACTGTGAATTTGGGACAGTATCCAGACTTCTGGGGTGTTTGATGGCTTGAGTTTTTAAGTATTACAAGATAAGATTTGTTGAATCTAGAGATATAATGATTTATCGTCCGATATTCGCCTTGTCGACTGCCATCGACATCTCGACAAATAAGATGACATTCACTGATTGCAGCAGCTGATGTTTTTCAGTTGTGTCACCTCAGTTTTGGAAGCAGGGTTCAAGACTAACATTGTCAATGGAACCTAATTTCCTCTGTCTCAATAAAGGAAAATCTGAAATGATATTATTTAAGTCATTACATACTTTATATTCCACGATTTCGTAACTTAGCACCTTCTATTCATTGAGCTGTTCTTATTCCATTTTTAGAACATGTACATGCATGGTCTTTTTTTTTTTGAAAGGTAAAACTCTTAAGTTTTTGCTCCAAAAATCATAATCACAAATAATTCTGTCATTGAGTAATATCAGTTTAAACACAATGTTTTTTTTCATGTTCACCTTAATATTTTATTTGAAAAAAGTCTCTGCAGATGACTAGTACTGGAAGGTATCAGCTGTAAAGTACAATGGGGCCATAGCATGCAGCCACACATAGTCCAAATCCAAAGAAGATAACAATATCACAGAAAATAAACATTTTAAACATGTTCTTCTAAGTTTTTTGTTGCTGTCATTGTTTTGTTTTGTTTTCCCCAGGGG
>NW_024615952.1:0-1339 GCF_008729295.1 Plectropomus leopardus
TATGAAATGTCTTGGAATGCTATTTTATGTGGATTTCAGCTGGGTTTTGGACATGTCATATTTTGACATTTTTCAGCATTGTATAGTTTGGCGTTTTCTGTCATTCTTTCAACGTGCTCTATTATGGTGTTTTGGGCAGCTTTTGCAACATTCTATACTATGACGTGTCTCTGCGTGCTATTTTATGTGGTTTTCAGCTGGGTGTTTTTGGGGCATTTTCAGTTGTTTTTTTCTGAAATGCTAAATTAAAGACACCATTATTTAGCAGGTTGAAAAAAACAACAGAAAATGCCATACTATATTATGGCAAAAAATGTCAAAATAAGACATATCCAAAGAACAACTGAAAACCACATTAAACCAAATAAAACTGTGTGCCAAGACACGCCATAGCACAGGATGTTGTAGAAAGGGACAAACCACCACAAAACAGCATGTGAATATGGCAAAAAATAACATGTGCCAAAAACAGCTTAATATTGCATAAAATAGCGTGCCGAGACACACCATAACATAAAATGTTGCAAAAAACGTCGAAAAAAACACCATAATATGAAATGCCAAAAACAATTATGCAAAAAGCAATACTATAGTATGGCGAAAATGTCAAAAAAATGACATGTTGTATAAAAGGGCCAAAAATAACATAATGTCAAAAAATGACCCAAAAGGCAAGGCAATAGTATGGCAAAAATGTCAAAAAATGTCACGTCCCAAAAACAGCTTAAAATAGCTGAAAACTACATTAAATAGCGTGGAGAGACATGCCATGGCATATAATGTTGAAAAAACGACCCCAAGCACCATAAAATGACATGTCGAAAAAATGACCAAAAAGGCAATGCTATAGTATGGCAAAAATGTAAAAAAAATGGCATATCCCAAAAACAGCTTAAAACACATAAAATAGCGTGCCGAGAAATGCCATGGCATAGAATCTTGCATAAAAGGGCCAAAAATTACATAATATGACATGTCGAAAAATGAGCAGAAAGGCAAGGCTATAGTATGGCGAAAAATGTCAAAAATGTCATGTCCAAAAAACAGCTTAAAACACCTGGAAACCAAATAAAATAGCATGATAAGACACACCATGGCATAGGATGTAGCACGAGGGCCAAAACTACCATAATACGACGTGTCCAAAACTGAGCCAAAAGGCAAGGCTATAGTATGGCGAAAAATGTAAAAATATGTTATGTCCCAAAAACAGCTTAAAACACCTGGAAAACACATAAAATAGCATGCCGAGACACGCGATGGAATAGAATGTTGCATAAAAGGGCCAAAACTACCATAATATGACATGTCGAAAAATGAGCCAAAAGGAAAGGCTATA
>NW_024615953.1:0-2435 GCF_008729295.1 Plectropomus leopardus
CTTTGATATGTCGTTTTAAGCCATTTTTACGACATGTCAAAATTTGACATTTTTCGACATACTATACTATGGCGTTGTCAACAGTTTTTTCAATACGTGATATTATGATGTTTTTGGCCTTTTTTGGTCTTTAGTTCCACTTTGTATACTATGACGCATCTCTCCAAGCTATAATATGACATTTTTAGCCATTTTCATGACGTCAAAATTTGACATTTTTCGACATACTATACTATGGCGGTTTCAACAATTTTTTCAACATGTTAAATTTTGATGTTTTTGGCCTTTTTTACTCTTTGTTTCCACTTTGTACACTATCACGCTTCTCTACAAGGTATATTATGTCGTTTTTGGCCATTTTTATGACGTCAAAATTTTACATTTTTCAACATACTATACTATGGCGGTTTTGACAATTTTTTCAACATGTTAAATTCTGATGTTTTTGGCCCTTTTTAGTCTTTGTTTCCACTTTGTATACTATGACGTGACTTTACAAGCTATAGTATGTCGTTTTTGGCCATTTTCATGACATGTCAAAATTTGACATTTTTCGACATACTATACTATGGCGGTTTTGACAATTTTTTCAACATGTTAAATTCTGATGTTTTGGGCCTTTTTTTAGTCTTTGTTTCCACTTTGGATACTGTGATGCGTGTATACAAGCTTTAATAAGTCGTTTTAAGCCATTTTTATAACATGTCAAAATTTGATATTTTTCGACATACTATACTATGGCGTTGTCGACAGTTTTTTCAACATGTTAAATTCTGATGTTTTTGGCCCTTTTTAGTCTTTGTTTCCACTTTGGATACTATGATACATGTCTACAAGCTATAATATGACATTTTTAGCCATTTTTATGACATGTCAAAATTTGATATTTTTCGACATACTACACTATGGCGTTGTCAACAGTTTTTTCAATATGTGATATTATGATGTTTTTGGCCTTTTTTGGTCTTTAGTTCCACTTTGTATACTATGACGTGACTTTACAAGCTATAATATGTCGTTTTTGGCCATTTTTATGACATGTCAAAATTTGACATTTTTCGACATACTATACTATGGCGGTTTTGACAATTTTTTCAACATGTTAAATTCTGATGTTTTGGGCCTTTTTTAGTCTTTGTTTCCACTTTGGATACTGTGATGTGTGTATACAAGCTTTAATAAGTCATTTTAAGCCATTTTTATAACATGTCAAAATTTGATATTTTTCGACATACGATGCTATGGCGGTTTCAACAATTTTTTCAACATGTTAAATTTTGATGTTTTTGGCCTTTTTTACTCTTTGTTTCCACTTTGTACACCATCACGCTTCTCTACAAGCTATAATATGTCGTTTTTGGCCATTTTCATGACATGTCAAAATTTGACATTTTTCGACATACTATACTATGGCGTTGTCGACAGTTTTTTCAACATGTTAAATTCTGATGTTTTTGGCCCTTTTTAGTCTTTGTTTCCACTTTGTATACTATGACGTGACTTTACAAGCTATAGTATGTCGTTTTTGGCCATTTTCATGACATGTCAAAATTTGATATTTTTTGACATACTATACTATGACGTTTTCGCCAATTTTTTCAACACGTTAAATTATGATGTTTTTAGCCTTTTTTACTCTTTGTTTCCACTTTCTATACCATCACACATCTCTACAAGCTCTAATATGTAGTTTTAAGCCATTTTTACGACCTGTCAAAATTTGATATTTTTCGACAAACTATGCTATGGCGGATTCAACAATTTTTTCAACATGTTAAATTCTGATGTTTTTGGCCTTTTTTAGTCTTTGTTTCCACTTTGTATACTATGACGTGACTTTACAAGTTATAATATGTCGTTTTTGGTCATTTTCATGACATCAAAATTTGACATTTTTCGACATACTATACTATGACGTTTTTGCCAATTTTTTCAACATGTTAAATTCTGATGTTTTGGGCCTTTTTTAGTCTTTGTTTCCACTTTGGATACTGTGATGCGTGTATACAAGCTTTAATAAGTCATTTTAAGCCATTTTTATAACGTCAAAATTTGACATTTTTCGACATACTATACTATGGCGTTGTCGACAGTTTTTTCAACATGTTAAATTCTGATGTTTTTGGCCCTTTTTAGTCTTTGTTTCCACTTTGGATACTATCACGCATCTCTCCACACTATAATATGACATTTTCAGCCAATTTCATGATGTCAAAATTTGATATTTTTCGACATACTATACTATGTCGTTTTCGGCCATTCTTTCAACATGCCAAATTATGACGTTTTTGGCCCCATCGACCTTTTTTTCGACTTTGTAAACGATGACACGTCTCTACAAGTTATAATATGCTATTTCAGCCATTTTCATGACATGTCAAAATATGATATTTTTCGACATACTATACTATGACGTTTTCGCCAATTTTTTCAAC
>NW_024615954.1:0-1144 GCF_008729295.1 Plectropomus leopardus
GTTTACTTTGGCGAAAAAAGCCATACTATAGCACAGGAAAAAATGGTCAAAAAAGTGATCCCTCCAAATGCTGGAAAAAGTCATAGAACAGCATGTTGAGGCCGTTTATAGTATAGCCTGTTAAAAAAACTGTCCAAAAAGCCAATGATTTGAGCGTTTTAGGTCAAAGTATAGCTTGGTGAAACAAGTCATACTATAGCACAGGAAAAAATGGTCAAAAAAGTGATCCCTCCAAATGCTGAAAAAAGTCATAGAACAGCATGTTGAGGCCGTTTATAGTATAGCCTGTTGAAAAAACTGTCCAAAAAGTCAATATTTTGAGCGTTTTTTGCCAAAGTTTATTAAGGCAAAAAAAAAAAAAAAAAAGCCATACTATAGTACAGGGAAAAATGGTCAAAAAGGTGATCGCTTCAAATATTGGAAAAACTCATAGAATGACATGTTTAGGCTGTCAACAGTATTACCAGCTGAAAAAAGTCATAGAACAGCATGTTGAGGCCATTTATAGTATAGCCTGTTGAAAAAAACTTTCCAAAAAGTCAATATTTTGAGCGTTTTTGGCCAAAAGTTATTCAGGCAAAAAAAGCCATACTATAGCACAGGGAAAAATGGCCAAAAAAGTGATCGCTTCAAATATTGGAAAAACTCATACAATGACATGTTTAGGATGTCAACAGTATTACCAGCTGAAAAAAGTCATAGAACAGCATGTTGAGGCCGTTTATAGTATAGCCTGTTGAAAAAAAAGTCCAAAAAGTCAATATTTTGAGCGTTTTTGGCCAAAGTTTATTCAGGCAAAAAAAGCCATACTATAGCACAGGGAAAAATGGTCAAAAAAGTCATTGCTCCAAATATTGAAAACCATCATAAAACAGTATGTTGAGGCCGTTTATAGTATAGCCAGTTAAAAAACTGTCCAAAAAGTGAATATTTTGAGCATTTTAGGTCAAAGTTTACTTTGGCGAAAAAAGTCATACTATAGTACAGGGAAAAATGGCCAAAAAGGTCATTGCTCCAAATATTTAAAACCATCATAGAACAGCATGTTGAGGCCGTTAATAGTATAGCCTGTTGAAAAAACTGTCCAAAAAGTCAATATTTTGAGCGTTTTATGCCAAAGTTTATTCAGGCAAAAAAAGCCATA
>NW_024615955.1:0-1404 GCF_008729295.1 Plectropomus leopardus
AAACACCATTAAATAGCATGTCCAAAAATCCCACACAAATGCAAGGCTATAGTATGGCAAAAATGTCAAAAAATGCTATTTTCAAAAAAAACCGCTAAAAACCATTTTAAACCACACAAAAAAGCATGCCGAGACACCCCATAGCAAACGATGTTGCAAAATCAGCCAGAAACACCATTAAAAAGCATGTCCAAAAATCCACCACAAATGCAAGGCTATAGTATGGCAAAAATGGAAAAAAATGCTATTTTCAAAAAACTGCTAAAAACCATTTTAAACAATGTCAGAAAGTATGCTGAGACACACCTTAGAAAAAGTTGTTGCAAAAACAGCCCTAAACACCATTTAATAGCATGTCCAAAAATCCCACAAATATGCAAGGCTATAGTATGGAAAAAAATGTCAAAAAATGCTATTTTCAAAAAACTGCTAAAAGCCATTTTAATCCACACAAAAAAGCATACCAAGACACGCCATAGCAAACAATGCTGCAAAAATAGCCCAAAACACCATTAAATAGCGCATCCAAAAATCCCACAAAAATGCAAGGCTATAGTATGGCAAAAATGTTAAAAAATGTCATTTTTAAAAAACTGCTAAAAAACATTTTAAACCACACAAAAAAGCATGCCGAGACACGCCATAGCAAAGGATTTTGCAAAATCAGCCAGAAACACCATTAAATAGCATGTCCAAAAATCCCACAAAAATGCAAGGCTATAGTATGGCAAAATTGTCAAAAAATGCCATTTTCCAAAAACAGCTGAAAACCATTTTGAACTACATGAAATAGCGTGCCGAGACACGCCATAGCAAAGGATTTTGCAAAATTAGACAGAAACACCATTTAATAGCATGTCCAAAAATCCCACAAATATGCAAGGCTATAGTATGGAAAAAATGTCAAAAAATGCTATTTTCAAAAACCTGCTAAAAACCATTTTAAACAATGTCAGAAAGCATGCTGAGACACACCTTAGAAAAAGTTGTTGCAAAAACAGCCCTAAACACTATTTAATAGCATGTCCAAAAATCCCACAAATATGCAAGGCTATAGTATGGAAAAAATGTCAAAAAATGCCATTTTCAAAAAACTGCTAAAAACCATTTTAATCCACACAAAAAAGCATGCTGAGACACGTCATAGCAAACAATGCTGCAAAAATAGCCCAAAACACTATTATATAGCATGTTCAAAATCCACCAAAAATGCAAGGCTATAGTATGGAAAAAATGTCAAAAAATGTTATTTTTAAAAAACTGCTAAAAACCATTTTAATCCACACAAAAAAGCATGCCGAGACACGCCATAGCAAACAATGCTGCAAAAATAGCCCAAAACACTATTAAATAGCATGTTCAAAATCCACCAAAAATGCAAGGCTACAGTATGGCAAAAATGTC
>NW_024615956.1:0-1481 GCF_008729295.1 Plectropomus leopardus
TTGACTTTTTCGCCATACTATAGCCTTGCTTTTTGGGACATTTTTTCAACATGCCATATAATGGTGTTTTTGGCTGTTTTTGCAACACTCTATGCTATGGCATATTTCTGCACGCTATTTGATGTGTTTTTCAGCTGTTTTCAACTGTTTTTGGGACGGGTCATTTTTTGACTTTTTTGCCATACTATAGCCTTGCTTTTTGGGCCTTTTTTTTAATAACATTCCATATTATTGTGTTTTTGGCAGTTTTTTTCCCCAGATTTTATGCTATGGCTTGTTTCTACACGCTATTTAATGTGCTTTTCAGCTGTTTTCAGCTGTTTTTGGGACGGGTCATTTTTTGACTTTTTCACCATACTATAGCCTTGCTTTTTGGGCCATTTTTTGAAAATGCAATATTATTTTGTTTTTGGCCATTTTTGCAACATTTTATGCTATGGTGTGTTTCTGCACGCTATTTAATGTGTTTTTCAGCTGTTTTTGCAACACCTGGTGCTATGGCATGTTTCTGCATGCTATTTAATGTGTTTTTCAGGTGTTTTCGGCTGTTTTTGGGACGGGTCACTTTCTGACTTTTTCGCCATACTATAGCCTTTCTTTTACTTTTTGGGTTATTTTTTCAACATGCCATATTATGTGTTTTTTGGTTTTATTTGCAACATTCTATGCTATGGCATGTTTCTGCATGCTATTTAATGTGCTTTTCAGCAGTTTTCAGCTGTTTTTGGGACGGGTCATTTGTTGACTTTTTCGCCATACTATAGCCTTGCTTTTTGGGACATTTTTTCAACATGCCATATAATGGTGTTTTTGGCTGTTTTTGCAACACTCTATGCTATGGCATATTTCTGCACGCTATTTGATGTGTTTTTCAGCTGTTTTCAACTGTTTTTGGGACGGGTCATTTTTTGACTTTTTTGCCATACTATAGCCTTGCTTTTTGGGCCTTTTTTTTAATAACATTCCATATTATTGTGTTTTTGGCAGTTTTTTTCCCCAGATTTTATGCTATGGCTTGTTTCTACACGCTATTTAATGTGCTTTTCAGCTGTTTTCAGCTGTTTTTGGGACGGGTCATTTTTTGACTTTTTCACCATACTATAGCCTTGCTTTTTGGGCCATTTTTTGAAAATGCAATATTATTTTGTTTTTGGCCATTTTTGCAACATTTTATGCTATGGTGTGTTTCTGCACGCTATTTAATGTGTTTTTCAGCTGTTTTTGCAACACCTGGTGCTATGGCATGTTTCTGCATGCTATTTAATGTGTTTTTCAGGTGTTTTCGGCTGTTTTTGGGACGGGTCACTTTCTGACTTTTTCGCCATACTATAGCCTTTCTTTTACTTTTTGGGTTATTTTTTCAACATGCCATATTATGTGTTTTTTGGTTTTATTTGCAACATTCTATGCTATGGCATGTTTCTGCATGCTATTTAATGTGCTTTTCAGCAGTTTTCAGCTGTTTTTGGGACGGGTCATTT
>NW_024615957.1:0-2904 GCF_008729295.1 Plectropomus leopardus
CAGAGAGACAGTGTGAGGGACAGAGAGACAGTGTGAGGGACAGAGAGGGGACGACATGCAGTGAAGGGCTGTGAGCCGGAGTCAAACCCACGGCTGCTGCAGTGAGGACATACATGGGACGCCTGCTCTGTCCACTGAGCGGGCGCGCCCCTATTTTTAAATACGATATTTTTTTCTTTAAACATTTTTTCAGTATTTAAATTCAGAAATGTGGGTCTTTCATAGAGAAAAAAATCAGTGATGTTTTTCTTTTTAAAGCCATTTTTGAAGAAAACATTTCGGTAATTTTTATCAAATGTTTAATAGAAGTAATAAAGTTGTAAATATCAGAATCAGCTGATCGTTAAACGGAATAAAAAACAAATAAATATGAAGTTTAAAATCTGAAAGTCTCGTGTCCCCCGTCTGTCCCTGCAGGTCGGCCCCTCCAGAGGGACGACGGTGGTTACGGTCCGCCCATTCGAGGACGAGGCGGCTGGAGTCCTGGAGGAGGACCTGGACTTGGACCAGGACCGGGGCTCAGGAGAGGAGGACCAGTGCTCAGGGGACCGCCGAGGGGGGGCGTCCGGGGACGGTAGTCCTCTCCTCGGGCCGTCCGGTCCCCGCTGGTCCCCCCACAGAGCGCAGACCAAGTCCAGATCCTGAGCCCCCCCCCCCAAGACAAACTGTGGGTCACGTGACACCTCCAGGTCGGTGCTGCTGTGGGGGCGCCGGTCTGTGATTGGACGGACAGATACTTTGTAAGATATTGTAGAGAATCATCGGCCGTCTTTTATTTCAGTCACTTCGTCTTGTTGCTTTTTGTAAAAGATTTCTATGTTTTTGTGTTTTCACTGAGGTGGACAATAAAGATTCACACTTCAACTCCATCGTTACCAAACGAGGCGCCGCTTCGTTAAACCTCCGGCAGCCTCGCGCTGGCCGCAGCGGGGCGGCGTCATCACCGGCAGGGACCGTTTGTTATTTATTAGAGGAGGGGCCGAAAGCAGTCACATTTGAATCACTGAGGGGGAACGACGTTTTAGAGAAACCGTCCTCCGAACCGCCCGCAGCTTTTCTTTCAAATTCAACAAAGGAATAGTTTTTTCTATAAAATATGTTTTGATGATTTTTACCAAAATTTCTTTTGGTGAGGTTTTTTTTTAGGATAACATTTTAGCTTTTTCTTTCACTTTAAATTTTTTTCCCTTTTTTTTTTTTGTAAAAATGTTTGGATATTTTTAAAGAAAACATCTGGGCATTTTTTTCTATAAAAATTCGAGGCAATTGTTTATCTTAAATTCTGGCAATTAAAAAACTTTTTTTTCATAGAAATAACTTTTTTCTTTACATTTTTTTTTTTTATGATGAAGGGAAACATTTTTCTTTATTAAAAATGTTGGCAGTTTATTTGTCCTTAAAAGTTTTTTGCAATCTTTTTAAATATTTTTTTCCTAGTCAAAAAAAAAAACTTTTTGGCTTTCCTTGAAACTTTTTGGATTTTGTCTTAAAAATGTCACATTTGAATTAATCACATTAAATGTTTCACTATATTTCATTTACACGCTTTCAGCCGTAAACCTGATTAGAAACGATATGAAGAGAAATAAAATTTACAAATATTCGTAAACTTTCTATAAAGAAACATGTTGTTTACAGTCGAACCTCAGAGTCTGTAAACAAACAACCCTGAAAACATTCATCACACTTCGGTTTTCCTCCCGACACTTTCGAAAGTTCACCTCCCCAAAACCAAAACCTGTCAGTTTTTATGGGCTCAGAATATCTGGTTTTATTAATATTATTGTCGCTATCGTCTGTTCACTGCGACCCTTTAAGGAATGAAACGATTATCGTTATTTTAGTTTGAACAAATGTTTTATTATAACTGAAATCATTTCTGAAAAAATGGAATTATGTGTAACAGGTGAGACTGAATCTGCTGCTGCTCTCCGAAAATATACACCCCAGAGTTTACCGTCCGCACAGCAAAATACGCCTGAGTACACACAGCGAGTACGCACTGTGAGTACACACTGTTAGCACACACTGTGAGTACACACAGCGAGTACACACAGCGAGTACGCACTGTGAGTACACACAGCGAGTACACACAGCGAGTACGCACTGTGAGTACACACAGCGAGTACACACTGCAAGTACTCAGTGTGTGTACACAGTACACAGTCTTAGCACTAAATGTGTGTGACACCTGCAGCCATCATTAGTCTTTATTTCTTTCTGGTATTTTTCTTCACTCAAAAAACCTTTTTTCTGATTTAAAGAGAAAAAGTTTCACAGTTCAAACGTGAAACTTTCTTTGGTCCTGTGACCAGCAGCAACAGTCTGACCTGCAGGGCAGCGTTCAGGGTTCACTCATCAATAATCAATAATCAGAGTGTGCCCGCATGTTCAGGGTCCATCAGTCAATCATCGATAATCAGAGTGCGGCCCCCCACTGGGCGGTCCGTGTCCTCCGGGGCCCTCCGGACCCGCCGCGGCTCTGTGCCCGGCCTCCGGCGCGCTCTGCCCGGTCAGATGGGCATGGTCTTCCCGGTGACGGTCCTTTTGATGGCGGACGCCGCCATGCCGCCCATGAAGCGGATCCCGGCGCTGCCTCCGGGCAGCAGCGACACCAGGCAGCCGACGATGACGGCGACCTGCAGGGCGGCTCCCAGCGCGGTGAGCACGGTGCTGTGGAGGCTCAACGCCGCGTACAGAGTCCCTCCGAGGGCGCACAGGTAGACGGCGGCCCCGGGGGAGGTGTGCAGGCCGGCGGCCAGCCTGCTGGGGCCCCGCAGCACCGCCGCGGCCGCGATGGCGAACAGCGAGCCGAGCGACCAGAGCAGCGCGAACTTGCGGGCGTACAGCAGCAGCAGCGGGGCGTAGAGCGCCGACAGCCCGAAGCACAGCGCCGACAGCCCG
>NW_024615958.1:0-1043 GCF_008729295.1 Plectropomus leopardus
GGTCAAATTTTGAGTTTTTCGACATACTATACTATTGCCTTGTTGGCCATTTTTGACATGCTAAATTATGAGGTCTTTGGCCTGTCTTGGACTTCATTCACACTTTGTATGCTATGACACGTCTATGCAAGCTATTTTATGTCGTTTTTAGCCATTTTTAGGAGCGGTCAAATTTTGAGTTTTTCGACATACTATACTATTGCCTTTTTGGCAATTTTTTGGACATGCTAAATTATGAGTTTTTTGGCCTTTTTTAAGCTTTATTCCCACTTTATCTACTATAACATGTATCTACAAGCTATTTCATGTCATTTTTACCCATTTTTTAGGAGCAGTCAAATTTTGAGTTTTTCGACATACTATACTATTGCCTTTTTGGCCATTTTTTGGACATGCTAAATTATGAGGTTTTTGGCATTTTTTGGCCGTGATTCCCACTTTGTATACTAAAACGCATCTATAGAAGCTATTTCATGTCGTTTTTAACCATTTTTAGGAGCGGTCAAATTTTGAGTTTTTTGACATACTATACTATTGCCTTTTCGGCCATTTTTTGGACATGCTAAATTATGAGGTATTGGGCCATTTTTGTCCTTGATTCCCACTTTGTATACTAAAACGCGTGTATAAAGTGTATTTTATGTCGTTTTTAACTATTTTTAGGAGTGGTCAAATTTTGAGTTTTTCGACATACTATACTATTGCCTTGTTGGCCATTTTTGACATGCTAAATTATGAGGTCTTTGGCCTGTCTTGGACTTCATTCACACTTTGTATGCTATGACACGTCTATGCAAGCTATTTTATGTCGTTTTTAGCCATTTTTAGGAGCGGTCAAATTTTGAGTTTTTCGACATACTATACTATTGCCTTTTTGGCAATTTTTTGGACATGCTAAATTATGAGTTTTTTGGCCTTTTTTAAGCTTTATTCCCACTTTATCTACTATAACATGTATCTACAAGCTATTTCATGTCATTTTTACCCATTTTTTAGGAGCAGTCAAATTTTGAGTTTTTCGACATACTATACTATTGCCTTTT
>NW_024615959.1:0-1387 GCF_008729295.1 Plectropomus leopardus
CGCCCGCAGTTATTGAGAAACACATTGATGTGCCAGAAACATGTGAAAATGGATTAATATGATAGAAAAGGTGTTTTATGGTCAATAACTGTGATACAGTGAGGATTATGAGCAGATTTTGACTTTACATGTCTTTTGCTGAAAAGGGCCTGTTACCAGCATTTCAGGGCTTTAGGCGCCGAAAGAGCATTTTGAGTGCATTTTTCATCAAAGCTGTCTCTTTTGCCCACAGTGACTGAGAAACACATCTCTATGCAACAAACGTGAAAATGGATTAATATGGTAGAAAATGTGTTTTTTGGTCAATAACTGTCATACAGTGAGGATTCTGAGCAGATTTTGACTTTACATGTCTTTTGCTGAAAAGGGCCTGTCTCCACCATTTCTGGGCTCTCTAAGCGCCGAAAGCGGATTTTAAGTGCGTTTTTCATCAAAGCTGGCTCTTTTGCCCACAGTGACTGAGAAACACATCTCTATGCAAGAAACATGTGAAAATTGATTAACATGACAGAAAAAGGTGTTTTTTTGTCAATAACTGTCATACAGTGAGGATTATGAGGAGATTTTGACTTTACATGTCTTTTGCTGACAAGGGCCTGTTACCAGCATTTCGGGACTCTAAGTGCCGAAAGAGCATTTTGAGTGCATTTTTCATCAAAGCTGCCTCTTTTGCCAACAGTGACTGAGAAACACATCTCTATGCAAGAAATATGTGAAAATAGATTAATATGATAAAAAAAGGTGGGTTTTTTTGTCAATAAATGTCATACAGTGAGGATTATGAGCAGATTTTGACTTTACATTTCTTTTGCCATCATTTGTAACATGTTATTTTTCAAAGTGTGATAAAAGTCGGAAACTGCGTTTTCTTTTTTCCCTGGAAAGTGTTTCCTTTCATCCGTCATACTGATGCCCCACGGGATTTTATTATTTCAAACACATTCCTTTCCTTTTTCTACATTTCCCAAATTTCAAGGAGACTCCTTGATTATTCCTGGATCAATTCTAAGTCTGTTTTTCAGGTTAGAATAGCAGCAGAAAAAGCTTTAAATAACTACTTTGCCCCATAAATTTATATATCATATATCATTTATATATACATTTATATATCAATTACTCATCCTCTGTCACACTGAATTTGACAGGAAAACTCTGCTTTTGTTGCAAGCCTCCAGTATAGAATCCAAAGTATATTCTTGATAAATAGAAGTCAAGGGGGTCCATGTTTAACAGCAGCAAGACTATGTCAAAACATCCATTTACCAACTCTCCAACACATGCAGTTTAATCCAAATCTCACTCATCCAGTTGAATGCTCTGTACTTCCCAAACAGACAGCTTCTCTGATTTTCAAGGTCAGACTCCATCGACAAAAATGCTTATTTTA
>NW_024615960.1:0-2990 GCF_008729295.1 Plectropomus leopardus
TTTTTTGCCATTTTTTCAACATTTCATAACATTACTTTTTGGGCTTTTTGGGCGCTTTTTTCACCATGGTATGCCATGGGGCATCTCTACAAGGTATTATAAGTGGTTTTTCAGAAATTTTTGGGACAGGTCAACATTTGACATTTCTTTGCCATACTATACTATGTGGTTTTTAGCCAAAGTTTTACCAAAAGTGTCATAGTATAGTTGCAAAAAATATCATCTTATGACATGTCCAACAAACAGCTGAAAACCTCATAAAATAGCATGTAGAGACATGTCATTGCATAGAATTTCGAAAAAAACGTTCAAAACATCAAAGTATAGCATGTCGAAAAAAAGCTGCAGCTCTCCTCATTAAGAGTCTTTGTCTCCCCCTTATTCAGACACTCTAAATAATCGAACGGCACGTCAGACCTTCGAGAGAGTGGAAAAGGTTAAAACTGCTGGATGCAGGCTTTATTTAAAGATAAAAAGCAACAGTTACTTCACTCCCTTTTACAGGAGCTACTTATACCGTCTAACGCAAGGTTGACGCAAGATAAAGCAGAAGCACAAAAAGCCCCGAAGAACCCACACAATGGTCTGCTTTTCCTCTTTATCTGTAGGTCCGTCGCGCCATTACTCTCTCCACTCTGTCTCTCCTCACTGGCTGGCCTTCGGAAGGCATGTTTGAGTAATAGCTTCTGCCTGCTGATTTGCGCGTCATGTTCGAGTAGAAACTTCCTTCTTCAGCTGCAAGGGAGTTTCCACAGCTCCGCATGTAGTTTCCTGGCACTGTTTGCTCAGATAGCTGCTGCTTCTGGTTCATCAACATGTTAAACATGCTCATGAGCCAGGGTGCTGCTGTTGCATGTTCATGAAGGGGTTCATTTCCCTCAGGGGGAATGAACAGCTTGGGTTAGGATCTGGATGCAAATTTCCATCCTTGGCTGGTCTCCGAACAATTACATGTCCCAAAAACAGCTGAAAACCACATAAAATTCATGTTAAGACACGTCATAGTGTCAGAAAAACGTTCAAAAACATCATAACATGTCGAAAAATTGATTGAAAATTTCATACAATAGAATGTTGAAAAATGTCAATATATGACGTCCAAAAAATAGCTTAAAACTAATTAAAATAGCATGTCGAGACATCATAGCATAGACTGTTGAAAAAACGTCGAAAAACATCTTAATATAGTAATAATATAGTATGTCGAAAAACGTCAAAATGTGACATGTCAGAAAACAGCTGAAAACCAATTAAATTTTTAATTTTCATGTCATTTAAAAAATCACTTCATTATCACTTTTTCGTTGAAAACAATATACTATATTTGCACAATGCCAACAACCATATTAACTGTCACAAGACAAATGTAACACTTAAACTTTTGGGTTTTAGCTCGCAAGTAATCGGAAATCTCTCCTGTCTCAGGTTTCCTAGTGCCAGTGGTGGGGTCAGGGATCGGGGTGCCAGAGGCTCACAGTACTCACTGCGTGGTGGTGCTGCTGGAGGGACTGGAGAAGACATCATCCTTAACAGGCCTGCTGGGAGACCTCTGCCACAGTCTGGACAACAGGGGATCTGCTTCACCGCTGGTTCTCAACACCGGTATGTCTCACTGCAGCTGGGCTTTGACTGAAATATAATGAAATACACAGTTTTAGGTCTTCATGTGCTGCAATTATGTGGTTCTAACATTAAACTCTGTGTTTACAAACCAAATTTTGTCAATCAATAAAGGTTTGTTGGAGGAGCAGCAGCAGGACAGAAATAAATACATAAATAAATAAAAGAGGTGTATAAAACTGATATTATCCATCCATCCATCCATTTTCTACCACTTATTCGGGGTTGGGTTGCGGGGGCAGCAGCCTAAGTAGGGAAGCTCAGACTTCCCTCTCTCTGGCCACTTTGTCCAGCTCTTCCCGGGGGATCCCGAGGCGTTCCCAGGCCAGCTGAGAGACATAGTCTCTCGAGTGTGTCCTGGTTCTTCCCCGGGGTCTCCTACCAGTGGGACGTGCCATGAACACCTCACCAGGGAGGCATCCTAATTAGATGCCCAAGCAACCTCATCTGGCTCTTCTCAATGCAAAGGAGCAGCGGCTCTACTCCGAGCTCCTCCTGGATGACCAAGCCTCTCGTCCTATCGCTAAGGGAGAGTCCAGCCACCCTAGGGAGGAAGCTCATTTTGGCTGTTTGTGCCCGCGATCTTGTTCTTTCGGTCATTATCCAAAGCTCGTGACCATAGGCGAGAGTAGGAACGAAGATCGACTGGTAAATCGAGAGCTTTGCCTTTCGGCTCAGCTCCCTCTTCACCACGACAGATCGGTGCAGAGTCCACATTACTGCAGACGCCGCACCGATCAGCCTGTCGATCTCCTGCTCCATCCCTCCCTTACTCGTGAACAAGACCCCGAGGTACTGAGACTCCTCCACTTGGGGCAGGATCTCTTCCCCGATCTGGAGGGGGCACTCCACCCTTTTCTGGCTGAGAACCATGGCCTCAGATCTGGAGGTGCTGATTCTCATCCCGGCCGCTTCACATTTGGCTGCGGACCGATCCAGTGAGAGCTGAAGGTCACGGCCTTATGAAGCCAACAGGACCACATCATCTGCAAAAAGCAGCGACCCAATCCTGAGCCACCAGATGGTGATCAGTTGACAGCTCCACCTCTCTCTTCACCTGAGTGTCCAAGACATGCGGCCGCAAGTCTGACAACACGACTACAAAGTTGATCATCAAACTGCAGCCTAGGGTGTCCTGTTGCCCAGTGCACATATGGACACCCTTATGCCTGAACACGGTGTATGTTATGGACAATCTGTGGCGAGCACAGAAGTCCAATAACAAAACACCACTCGGGTTCAGATCGGGGGGCTATTCCTTCCGATCACGCCCCTCCAGGTCTCACTGTCGTTGCCAACGTGAGTGTTGAAGAAAGAGCGTTGAATGAAAATGCAAAATGAAAAACAGCAACAACAGCATGTGAAGAAAA
>NW_024615961.1:0-2140 GCF_008729295.1 Plectropomus leopardus
TTTGAAACGGAAAACTCAGAGTTTCCCTCATTTCAGGGTTAACAGACTCAGAGTTTTCACTAAACCTGCTTTGTGAAACGGACCTCAGACCTCTTATACTGCATGCCTAAGCTGACGAACAGGACAGGTTAAAAAAAAAAATAGAATGTTGCTGTTATTGTTGAATGTTACAGTTCTAGAATGTTATGATGTAACTGTAGAATGTTAAAGTAATAGAATGTTGTGATGTAAGTGTAGAATGTTAAATTTCTACAACGTTTTGATGTAACTGATGTATGATGTAACTGTAGAATCAAAGTGGTTGAGGATGTTCAAATTTGAAAGTTACTGGGAAGTTTGAAAGTTACTGGGAAATCTGGATACACTATCTAGCAACTTAAAGGCAAGAGGCTGGGTAAAGTGATAAAACCCCCTAGTTTCTGACTCCACTCATCTGGTTCTGTTTTTTTTTGTTTGTTCAGCAATTAAACCATTATTAGTCGGTGCTATATATGCATGCAGCAATCTATCTTTATTTAATTCATTATCATTTGTGTTGCCGTTGCTCTTGTCATCGCTTTTATCACCCCACGTTAACATACTGTTCGCAGGAGAAATCACAGATAAAGGAAGGTGCATATGAGGCAGACAAACTCATTTATTTTTTATTGCTGTTACTCTGGTTATCATTATAATTTCTCATCTCTCGGGTACCTAGGTTGCCCATCAATTCAGGTTCAAGATCACCTGTATAGGAGTTCTGTGATAGAGAGTGTTGGTGCTTTTGTGATTGTGTGATTATTTTTTGTTTTCCTTTTCTTTTCTTTCTCTTTCCTTTTTCATTTTAGCCTATTTTCTTTTCCTTTTCTGCTTTGATGATGAGACTTGATGATATGTATAGAAATTAAGAGCAACATGTATGAACTACCTCTCGTGTGTGGAGGGCTCTTTCCTGAACACATCTCCTTGTTAGTATAGTGGTGAGTATCCCCGCCTGTCACGCGGGAGACCGGGATTCAATTCCCTGACGGGAAGTAGAGTTTCCTTTTGAACGTGTTGCATCGCCTCACCTTGTCCGTGTTAGATGGCGAAACAACATTGCTGACTCGGCCGGAAAAATGGCAACAAGAGCAAGAGCACTGTAATAGTTATTTCCTGACGGCCCACTGACAGACGTGTTGGAGCTCACATAAAAGTCCCTTGGAAGCAAAGGACAAATTCATTGGCTGGGATTTGAACCCAGGCCTCCCACATGGCAGGCGAGAATTCTGCCAATGAATAGTGATACCCACAGCCACCACTGGTTTTTTGACACAATCTTGTCTTCACAACCGATCCAT
Organism: Plectropomus leopardus; assembly: GCF_008729295.1. Classification (NCBI taxonomy): domain Eukaryota; kingdom Metazoa; phylum Chordata; class Actinopteri; order Perciformes; family Serranidae; genus Plectropomus; species Plectropomus leopardus. The sequence goes on from NW_024615961.1 coordinate 1,320, forward strand.
TTTGTACCCATCAAGAGTGCAACGGCGTGCCAAACGTCTTCTTTCATGGGGACCTGCACAGAGCCTGTGGGAGAGAAAGTACTAAGCTAGCTGATCGTCCCCTTTGTGGTACCCCTGTTGAGGTGTAGTCTTTGTGGAGCCAGCTAAGGCAAACGAAGTGCAGAACTGTCAAACTTACTAAGTGGTACTAAGTGGCTCGATACCTGCCGATTGCGACAGTGATCAGTAAATCTTTGGCGCGCTTGGCTTTGAAAGGCAGAGGGAAATAGGCACAAGTGTCACTTGTGGTGTGGTGTCTGATGTGCAGGCAAAGCCAGCACCTTCTGACGTGTCTCTCCAGGTATTGACTACAGTGAGACAAGGAAGTTTTTCAAAGGCTGATTTCTAACAGAAATGAAATGCATTGCATTGGCCAGTAATCTGACCCAGGTGTCCCACATGGGAAGCGAGAATTCTACCACTGAACCACCAACGCCTGGTTGCCTGATGCAAATTACACTTAGACTTAGACTTAGACTTAGACACGTTTATTTATCCCACTTGTGGGAAATTAACTTGTCACAGCAGCCGTGTGTACAGAAAAAATATCTAAAATATCAATATATACAAAATATAAAAAAAATCAAACCAGAAAAAAAAATCAAAGATATACAGATTAAACAAGATGCAGGTAAGAATGTGGGAGAATGAGGGAGCACTGTTGTTGTATTGTAATAAATAGTAATAAGGATAATTGGGCAGGGGCAAATTTTAAAATACAACTGAAAGAGAAACAAGTGACATGTGCAAGATGCAACTGGCAGAAACTTTTGATTGTAGTG
>NW_024615962.1:0-2367 GCF_008729295.1 Plectropomus leopardus
TTTTTTTTGACAAGGTATATCATGGTGTTTTGGGCATTTTTGTTTTTAAAACATTCTATGCTCTGACGTGTCTTGACATTTTATGTGATTTTTCCCTTTACTGTAGTATGGCCTTTTCAGCCATTTTGTCAACTTCCTATATAATGGTGTTTTGGCACATCTTTGCAATATTGTATGCCATGATGTGTCTCAGCATGCTATTTAATGTGGTTTTGAGTTATTTTTTGGACATGTCAAATTTTGATATAGTTTTGCCTTTTCAGATGTTTTTTGGGCATTGCTATATGATGGTGTTTTTGGTAGTTTTTGCAAAATTAAATGCCATGGCATGCTATTTTATGTCATTTTCAGCTGTTTTTTGGACATGTCAAATTTTGAAATTTTTTGCCATTCTAAAATACTGCCGTTTTTTTTGGGCATTGCTATATTATGGTATTTTTGGCATGTCTCTGCATGCTATTTTATGTTGTTTTCAGCTGTCAAATTTGGAAACTTTTTGCTATGGCATTGACATTCCATATTATGGGTTTTTTTTGGCGATTCTTTCATCATTTTATGCCATGGCGTGTCTCAGCACACTATTCTATGTGGTTTACAGCAGTTTTTGGGACATGTCATTTTTTGACATTTTTGCCACACTATAGTGTTGCCCTTTGGGTCATTTTTTCAGCATGTAATGCTATGGTGTTTTTGGTCATTTTTGTAACATTCTATGCCAGGGTGTGTCTTCATGTGCTCCAAAATGTGGTTTTCAGCTGTTTTGAGAATGTATCATTTTTTGAAATTTTTACCATACTTTAGTTTTGGTAAAAAAGTATTAAGTATTGCTTCTTGGGTCATGCCATATTACAGGGCTTTTGGCACGTTGTTACAACAACCTATGCCATGGATTGTCTCGACACGCCATTTTATGTAGTTTTCAGCTTTTTTCAGGTTTTTTTGGCAGAATTTTTTTTTTTGAATTTTTGCCATACTATAGTCTTGCTTCCTTGGTCATTTTTTGGATATGCCATATTATGGTGTTTTTGCACGTTTTTTTTTTTTTTTCAGTTGTTTTAAGCTGTTTTTAGGACATGTCATTTTTGGACATTTTTGCCATACTATAGTCTTGCTTCCTCAGTAATTTTTTGGATATGCCATATTGTGGTGTTTTTGCACTTTTTTTGCAGCATTTCATGCCTTGGTGTTTCGCAATACTATAGTATTGCCTTGTGGGTCATTTTTGGACATGCCATATTATTGCCTTTTTGGCTGTTTTTGCAGCATTTCATGCCTTGGTGTGTCTCAGCACGCTATTTCGTGCAGTTTTCAGTTGTTTTAAGCTGTTTTTAGGACATGTCATTTTTCGACATTTTTGCCATACTATAGTATTGCCTTTTGGGTCATTTTTGAACATGCCATATCATTGTCTTTTTGGCAGTTTTTGCAGCACTTCATGCCTAAGTGTGTCTCTGTACAGTGTTTTATGTGTTTTTGAGTTGTTTTTAGCTGTTTTTAGAACATGTCATTTTTGGACATTTTTGCCATACTATAGTCTTGCTTCCTCAGTCATTTTTTGAATATGCCATATTGTGGTGTTTTTGCACTTTTTTGCAGCATTTCATGCCTTGTTATGTCTCTGCACGCAATTTTATGTGGTTTTCAGCTGTTTTTGACAGATGTCATTTTTGGACATTTTTGGCATACTATAGTATTACTATAGCATTTTTGGACATGCCATATTATTGCCTTTTTGGCTGTTTTTACAGCATTTCATGCCTTGGTGTGTCTTGGCACGCTATTTCATGCAGTTTACAGCGGTTTTAAGTTGTTTTTAGGACAAGTCATTTTTGGAAATTTTTGCCATACTATAGTATTGCCTTTTGGGTCATTTTTGAACATGCCATATTATTGTCTTTTTCGCTGTTTTTGCAGCACTTCATGCCTTGGTGTGTCTCTGTACAGTGTTTTATGTGTTTTTGAGTTGTTTTTAGCTGTTTTTAAGACATCTCATTTTTTGACATTTTTGCCATACTATAGTCTTGTTTTCTAGGTCATTATTTGGATATGCCATATTATGGTGTTTTTGCACGTTTTTGCAGCATTTCATGCCTTGGTGTGTCTCGGCATGCTATTTCATGTGGCTTTCAGCTGTTTGAAGCTGTTTTTGGGACATGTCATGTTTGGACATTTTTGCCATACTACAGTATTGCCTTTTGGGTCATTTTTGAACATGCCATATTATTGTCTTTTTGGCTGTTTTTGCAGCACTTCATGCCTTGGCGTGTCTCTGTACAGTGTTTTATGTGTTTTTGAGTTGTTTTTAGCTGTTTTTAGGACATGTCATTTTTGGACATTTTTGCCATACTATAGTCTTGCTTCCTCAGT
>NW_024615963.1:0-1153 GCF_008729295.1 Plectropomus leopardus
CAGGATGTCATGAAGAAATAACTAATCAGTTTTTGTCTCTTTTAATAGGTGATAAAAACAAAATTTGCAATAAAATAGAATGCATTCCCGAAAGGTATGACAGAGATTATAAATGGAGTATATTGTTACAATAAATCATATAAAAACATTAAACAGACACATGCATACACTGTTTCTCATACACAGTGTTTAAATGTATAAACCTCTACATATACACTTAAAAATGTACTTACCCAAAATGAAAAGATTTGAGATGAAATGTTATAAATCCCGCACTATCTGCTTTTGATGTTTTAAAGTATTTCAATGTCTTTCAATTCAGTTTAGTTCACACTTCTTATATTGCAAAACTTTATTCTTAAGTGACAGTCCATGTTTTTTAAAGGCCTTTATATGGGAACCGAGTAAAAGCTTATGACGTCACTTATGGGTGATAACCTTTCTGAGAAATGTTGTGACTCCTTAGCGATGAACAAAAGCAAATCATTGGATGGAGGCTGTCAGATGTCAGTTTGTCAGTGTTTTTGGCTCAGTAAAATGGCATACTCCCTTTCTTTTGTCCTGTGAAACAGGTTGCTGATGCATTCCACCTACGTGAATGTTAAAGGAAGTTTCACAATGCAGCCAGAAGAGATGCATGAGAAAAAAAGGGATTTGTATATTTAAATATATTGAACAAATATTGGATATTATATTTGGAATTTTGATTATACTAAATACAGAAATAGATGACACACTACAGTTACAGTGTGGAAGCTACATATCTCTTGTTTTATTTCTCATTTTCCTGCTCAAAGCCATGTCATGGCTTCAAAATTTTCAGTATAAAATTATTGTTTTGAATATATGATGAATGTTTACCTGTACTTTTCTTCTAACCCCTTTCAGTTGATGAAAAATATTAATGAAATAAAGACAACTGCAGCTGTATATACAGTTTTTTCAGGGTTCACCAGGTCCAATGCAAGACTTTTTAAGACTTTTTTAATGCCACATACAGCACACTTTAATATATGATCATAGGATGTTCCCTAAATGTTTATATGAATCTGTAGCCTATTGTTGAACATGCTTAGTTTTACACATCTTTTTGTTTTCTTCTAACATCTAAAGTAAGATCCCTTACACTGATAGATACAAGTATTTCCACAAT
>NW_024615964.1:0-1081 GCF_008729295.1 Plectropomus leopardus
TTTGATGATGACATTCTGGGATAAGTTAGTGATTAGCATTGACATTGGTTGTGACAGTGCACCTTGTGGAAATAAATATGGTTAAAAAAATGACGTCATCAGATGGAAAATAGTAAAAATGACAGATTCCAAGTCAAAAGCCCAGAATGACACCCAGAAATAATACAATGTGTCTTTTTCTGCTTTGATGGCTGTGGGATCAAAAATGTCAGTTTGAATGGGTTTCAATGGAGCTTTTTTGGACCTGAACAGTCTGAATGTAACTATTTAGTTTCCACAGTGTATTTTAGACTTATTGTAGGAGCTGAGCTGCAAATTCACTGATTTAACAAAAATACACAATCTGGCCAAAGTGTATGCCATAAGCATGAACATAGCCAAAATTATATATATAAAAAAAAGAATGACAAGCCCATTAAATGCGCCAAACAGACCCTAAAGGTTAATGATTGTAGGTGAAATAACAGAAGCACATATCAGTAAAACAATGCAGTTCAACAGCAGCACAAAGTACTTCCTCCAAAATAATCAGAAACAGACAGACCTTTATAAACTTCAGCGTGGAGGATTTATGAGGACTGCTGTATTCTTAGTTTTATAAACTCTGGTGGTGGTGAGCTGCGTGTGATGAGCCGAGAAACATTTTGTTGTATAATATCAAATAACCTGCTGGTTGTGATTCGTAAATACGTGTTCTCACAGCTCAGATTTAAGGATGAGCAGCTGCTGGTGCAGAATCTTTGTCTCTGTCTCTGCCAGACCAGCCTGCAGGTCCGGACCTGCCCGACACGCTCAGTGTCTCATGTCAGTCATCTTCGGTCGTTTTCCACGATCATCGCTTTGCTCTGCTCCACGCCATTTACACCTGTTCACTGCCCTCACACCCTCTGCAGCGCAGACAAACTCAGCGATAAGATTTAGTTTCTGTTCCAGGAGAGCAGCCAGATACCGCGTCGATATATGAAACGGTGGTGAACTTCAGCATGGGCGTGACCCCGACTGCTGATAAACAGGTTTCACTTCTGACCCACTGAGCCCACACACACACACACACACACACACACACACACACACACACACA
>NW_024615965.1:0-1101 GCF_008729295.1 Plectropomus leopardus
AAAAAAAATGCTTTATACTAATAAAAAAATGCTTTTTACATTACCAAAAGTACATACAAATAAAGAATTTTAACAAATAAAAAATATTAATAGAAATAAAAAACACTTTTATTAAAAGAAAAGTCTTTTTAGTTAAAAGAAAACATATTAATGAGAAAGACCTTATAATAATAATAAAAGATTTTATACAAATATTTTAAAAAGTCTTAATTCAAATAAACAAGACTTTATCCAAATAAACCAAAAATAAAGAAGCCTTCATAAAAATAAAAAAGGTCTATTACAAATACAAAAAACTTTATGCAAATAAAAAAAAAATAGGTATTTATAAAAATAAAAGACTTAAAAAACAAAGACTTTATATTAAAGCTCGTCACAAAGCGACACTTTCTGATGAGTTTGGATCTGTTTACTTATTGATCTTAATTTCTCTTTATGTATTTTAAACTAAATTCCAACTTTTTTTACCTTCATCAGGTAAAATAATTATACCTGATATAATAATTATAGCTGATGAAGATGTGCTAGACTGAAATGTTGTTTTTCACTCAAGAAATATGTCAGCAGTAAGCAGGAAAGTGTGCAGGAGTTTCTCACTTTGTTGTAAGATTGCTCCTTTGTCTTCTTTTCAAATGATTTTCAACTTTTTATAATTTAATTATTTAAAAAAAAAACCAAAACATTAACTTCCAATAATCTGTCTCCCCCTTTAAAACATTTTTAAAATATTAATGTCCTATCATCTATCTCCCTCTTCAAAATATTTTAAAAATATTTTTAAAAATTATTATTAACGTCCATTTATCTCTTTCCCTTTAAGAAAATAATTTCACTATTTAAAAAAAAATAATTAACTTCCAATCATCTCCCTCTGACTCTTCCAAAAATATGTTTAACTATTTGATGATTATTGTCAAAAAATAATTGAACTTTTTTAAAAGAACATTTTTACCTTTTAATCATCTCTTTTCTTTAAAATAAAAATCAACCTTTTTATTTTCAACTTCGAATCATCTCAAAAATCATTTTCAACTCTATTTTAAATTATTATTAGCTTCCAATTATCTCTCTCTTTTTCTTTAAAATATTTTAAACTTTTGA
>NW_024615966.1:0-3355 GCF_008729295.1 Plectropomus leopardus
TGTGAGGGTCTGCTGGGAACGTCTGGCAGAGTCTCCCGTCAGAAGGAGCTTCAACTCCCACCTCCGGGAGAGCTTCGACCATGTCCCGGGGGAGGCGGGGGATATTGAGTCCGAGTGGGCCATGTTGCATGCCTCCATTGCTGAGGCGGCCAACCGGTGCTGTGGCCGTAAGGTGGTCGGTGCCTTTCGGGGCGGCAACACTTGAATCCGCTGGTGGACACCGGCGGTAAGGGGTGCCGTCAAGCTGAAGAAGGAGTCCTATCGGGCCTTCTTGGCCTGTGGGACTCCAGAGGCAGCAGACAGATACCGACAGGCCAAGTGGAATGCGGCTGCGGTGGTCGCTGAGGCGAAAACCCGGGCGTGGGAGGAGTTCGGTGAGGCCCTGGAGAACGACTTCCGGACGGCTTCGAAGAGGTTCTGGATCACCATCCGGCGTCTCAGGAGGGGGAAGCAGTGCTCTGTCAACACTGTGCATGGTGGGAGCAGGGCGCTGCTGACCTCGACTCGGGACGTTGTGGATTGGTGGAAGGAATACTTTGAAGACCTCCTTAATCCCACCGACATGCCTTCCGGTGAGGAAGCAGGGCCTGGGGACTCGGGGGTGGGCTCCTCTATCTCTGGGGCTGAGGTTGCCACGGTGGTAAAAAAGCTCCTCGGTGGCAGGGCCCCGGGGGTGGACGAGGTCCACCCGGAGTTCCTCAAGGCCCTGGATGTTGTCGGGCTGTTGTGGCTGACACGACTCTGCAACATTGCGTGGACATCGGGGGCAGTGCTCTTGGACTGGCAGACTGGGGTGGTGGTCCCTCTTTTAAAGAAGGGGGACCGGAGGGTGTGTTCCAACTACAGGGGGATCACACTCCTCAGCCTCCCTGGTAAGGTCTATTCGGGGGTACTAGAGAGGAGGGTCCGCCAGATAATCGAACCCCGGATTCAGGAGGAGCAATGTGGTTTTCGCCCTGGTCATGGAACTGTGGACCAGCTCTGGACTCTTGGCAGGGTCCTTGAGGGTGCATGGGAGTTTGCCCAACCAGTCCACATGTGCTTTGTGGACTTGGAGAAGGCGTTCTACCGTGTCCCTCTGGGAGTCCTGTGGGGGTTTCTCCGGGAATATGGGGTTTCGGACTCCCTGATACGGGCTGTCCATTCCCTGTATGACCGGTGCCAGGGCTAGGTCTGCATTGCCGGCAGTAAGTCGAACTCGTTTCCAGTGAGGGTTGGACTCCGCCAGGGCGCTTTGTCACCGATTCTGTTCATAACTTTTATGGACAGAATTTCTAGGCGCAGCCAGGGTGTTGAAGGGGTCCGGTTTGGTGACCTCAGGATTTGGTCTCTGCTCTTTGCAGATGATGTGGTCCTGTTGGCTTCATCAGGCCATGACCTTCAGCTCTCACTGGATTGGTTCGCAGCCGAGTGTGAAGTGGCCGGGATGAGAGTCAGCACCTCCAAATCCGAGGCCATGGTTCTCAGCCGGAAAAGGGTGGAGTGCCCCCTCTGGATTGGGGACGAAATCTTGCCCCAAGTGGAGGAGTTTAAGTACCTCGAGGTCTTGTTCACGAGTGAGGGAAGCTGAGCCGAAAGGCACAGCTCTCGATTTACCAGTTGATCTTCGTTCCTACCCTCACCTATGGTCACGAGCTTTGGGTAGTGACCGAAAGAACAAGATAGCGGGTAGAAGTGGCCCAAATGAGCTTCCTCCGTAAGGTGGCTGGGCTCTCCCTTAGAGATAGGGTGAGAAGCTCAGTCATCCGGGAGGAGCTCAGAGTAGAGCTGCTGCTCCTCCGCGTTGAGAAGAGCCAGATGAGGTGGCTTGGGCATCTAATTAGGATGCCTCCAGGAAGCCTCCCTGGTGAGGTGTTCAGGGCACGTCCCACCGGTAGGAGGCCCCAGTGAAGACCCAGGACAGGCTTGAGAGACTATGTCTCACAGCTGGCCTGGGAACGCATCGGGATCCCCTGGAAAGAGCTGGATGAAGTGGCCGGGGAGGGGAAGTCTGGGCTTCCATGCTTAGGCTGCTGCCCCGTGACCCCACCCCGGATAAACGGAAGAAAATGGATGGATGGATAGATAGAATTACATAGTGTAGCATGTTGAAAAAATGAGCAAAAACAACCAAAAACATTGTATTTTAGCATGTTGGAAAAAGGAGAAAAAATCGCATACTATACTATGGCAAAAAAGTCAAAAAATGACCCGTCAAAAAAATGTCTGAAAACAACATAGAACAGCATGTTTGGACGCGTTATAGTGTAGCATGTTGACAAAAATGAGCAAAAACAACCAAAAAGATCATATTTTAGCATGTTGAAAAAATGAGAAAAAATCACATACTATACTATGGCAAAAAAGTCAAAAAATGACCTGTCAAAAAAATGTCTGAAAACAACATAGTACAGCATGTTTGGACGTGTTATAGTGTAGCACGTTGAAAACATTAGCAAAAACAATGAAAAAAAACATATTTTAGCATGTTGAAAAAACGAGGAAAAAATCACATACTATACTATGGCAAAAAAGTAAAAAAGTGACCCGTCAAAAAAATGTCTGAAAACAACATAGAACAGCATGTTTAGACGTGTTATAGTGTAGCACGTTGAAGAAATGGGCAAAAACAACCAAAAACAACATATTTTAGCATGTTGGAAAAATGAGAAAAAATCGCATACTATACTATGGCAAAAAAGTCAAAAAATGACCCGTCAAAAAAATGGCTGAAAACAACATAGAACAGCATGTTTAGATGCGTTATAGTGTAGCATATTGAAGAAATGAGCAAAAACATCATATTTTAGCATGTTGACAAAATTAGCAAAAATCACATACTATACTATGGCAAAAAAGTCAAAAAGTGACCTGTTAAAAAAATGTCTGAAAACAACATAGAACAGCATGTTTAGACGCATTATAGTGTAGCACGTTGAAGAAATGAGCAAAAACAAACAAAAACAAACAAAAACAACATAAGCAAAAACATCATATTTTAGCATGTTGAAAAAATGAGAAAAAATCGCATACTATACTATGGCAAAAAAGTCAAAAAATGACCCGTCAAAAAAATGTCTGAAAACAACATAGAACAGCATGTTTAGACGTGTTATAGTGTAGCATGTTGACAAAAATGAGCAAAAACAACCAAAAACATCATATTTTAGCATGTTGAAAAAATTAGAAAAAATCACATACTATACTATGGCAAAAAAGTCAAAAAATGACCCGTCAAAAAAATGTCTGAAAACAACATAGAACAGCATGTTTGGACGCGTTATAGTGTAGCATGTTGAAGAAATGAGCAAAAACAACAAAAAACATTGTATTTTAGCATGTTGAAAAAACTAGCAAAAATCGCATACTATACTAT
>NW_024615967.1:0-2486 GCF_008729295.1 Plectropomus leopardus
TTCGACCGTGTCCCTCGGGGAGTCCTGTGGGGGGTTCTCCGGGAAAAGCGCCATACTATAGCTCAGGGAAAAATGGTCAAAAAAGTCATCCTTTGAAACGCTGAAAAAGTCATAGAACAGCATGTTGAGGCTGTTTATAGTATAGCCTGTTGAAAAAATGGTCTAAAAAGTCAATATTTTGAGTGTTTCAGGCCAAAGTTTAGTATGGAGTAAAACGCCATACTATAGGTCAGGGAAAAATGTTCAAAAAAGTGATCTCTCCAAATACTGAAAAAAGTCATTGAACAGCATGTTCAGGCTGTTCATAGCCTGTTGAAGAAATGGCCTAAAAAGTCAACATTTTGGGTGTTTAAGGCCAAAGTTTCGTACGGAGAAAAACGCCGTACTATAGCTCAGGGAAAAATGGTCAAAAAAGTGATCTTTCGAAACGCTGAAAAAATTCATAGAAGAGCATGTTCGGGGTGTTTATAGTGTCATCTGTTGAAAAAATGGTCTGAAGTGTCAATATTTTGAGTGTTTTACGCCAAAGTTTCGTATGGAGAAAAACGCCATACTATAGCTCAGGGAAAAATGTTCAAAAAGTGATCTTTCGAAACACTGAAAAAAGTCATAGAACAGCATGTTCGGGTTGTTTATAGTGTAATCTTTGAGTGTTTTAGGCCAAAGTTTAGTATTGAGAAAAAAGCTATACTATAGCTCAGGGAAAAATGGTCGAAAAAGTGATTCTTCGAAAAACTGAAAAAAGAAATAGCACAGCGTATTGATGCTGTTTATAGTATAGCCTGTTGAAAAAATGGTCTAAAAAGTAAATATTTTGAGCATTTTAAGCCAAAGTTTCGTATGGAGAAAAACGCCATACTATAGCTCAGAAAAAAAATTGTCAAAAAAGTCATCCTTTGAAACGCTGAAAAAAGTCATAGAACAGCATGTTGAGGCTGTTCATAGTACAGCCTGTTGAAAAAATGGTCTAAAAAGTCAATATTTTGAGCGTTTCAGGCCAAAGTTTAGTACAGAGAAAAACGCCATACTATAGCTCAGGGAAAAATTCTCAAAAAAGTGATCTTTTGAACCGCTGAAACAAGTCATAGAACAGCATGTTCGGGGTGTTTATAGTGTAATCTGTTGAAAAAATCATCTAAAAAGTCAATATTTTGAGTGTTTCAGGCCAAAGTTTAGCATGGAGAAAAACGCCATACTATCGCTCAGGGAAAATGTTCAAAAAAGTGATCTCTTCAAATACTGAAAAAAGTCAAAGAACAGCATGTTTGGGGTGTTTATAGTGTAATCTGTTGAAAAAATCATCTAAAAAGTCAATATTTTGAGCATTTTAAGCCAAAGTTTCGTACGGAGAAAAACGCCATACTATAGCTCAGGGAAAAAAGGTCAAAAAAGTCATCCTTTGAAACGCTGAAAAAAGTCATAGAACAGCATGTTGAGGCTGTTTATAGTATAGCCTGTTGAAAAAATGGTCTAAAAAGTCAATATTTTGAGCGTTTCAGGCCAAAGTTTAGGACGGAGAAAAACGCCATACTATAGCTCAGGGAAAAATGGTCAAAAAAGTGATCTCTCCAAATGTTGAAAAAAGTAAAATAACAGCATGTTCAAGCTGTTTATAGGATAGCCTGTTGAAAAAGTCATCTAAAAAGTCAATATTTTGAGCGTTTTAGAACAAAGTTTAGTCTGGAGAAAAACGCCATACTACAGCTCGGGGAGAAAGGCTCAAAAAAGTGATCTTTTGAACCGCTGAAAAAAGTCATAGAACAACTTATTCGGGGTGATTATAGTGTAATCTGTTGAAAAAATCATCTAAAAAGTCAATATTTTGAGCGTTTCAGGCCAAAGTTTAGGACGGAGAAAAACGCCATACTATAGCTCAGGGAAAAATGGTCAAAAAAGTGATCTCTCCAAATGTTGAAAAAAGTAAAATAACAGCATGTTCAAGCTGTTTATAGGATAGCCTGTTGAAAAAGTCATCTAAAAAGTCAATATTTTGAGCGTTTTAGAACAAAGTTTAGTCTGGAGAAAAACGCCATACTACAGCTCAGGGAGAAAGGTGATCTCTCCAAATACTGAAAAAAGTCAAAGAACTGCATGTTGAGGCTGTTCATAGTATAGCCTGTTGAAAAAATGGTCTAAAAAGTCAATATTTTGAGCGTTTCAGGCCAAAGTTTAGTGTGGAGAAAAACGCCATACTATAGCTCACGGAAAAATGTTCAAAAAGTAATCTCACCAAATACTGAAAAAAGTCATGGAACAGCATGTTCGGGCTGTTAATAGTGTAATCTGTTGAAAAAACGGTCTAAAGAGTCAATATTTTGAGCGTTTTGGGCCAAAGTTCAGAACGGAGAAAAACGCCATACTATAGCTCAGGGAAAAATGGTCAAAAAAGTCATCCTTTGAAACGCTGAAAAAAGTCATAGAACAGCATGTTGAGACTGTTTATAGTATAGCCTGTTGAAAAAATGGTCTAAAAAGTCAATGTTTTG
>NW_024615968.1:0-2311 GCF_008729295.1 Plectropomus leopardus
AAAAAAGAAAAAAGCTTGAAAAAAACTTAACTACAGAATTATAATAATTTTTCAGCAATTTTTCAAGTCTTGTTTGTCCTGTCTTGTTTTTAACTTTCTTTTTCTTTTTTGTTTCAGTCTGGGGGTTGTTTTAACAAATTTAAAATGATGATTTCTTGTACTTTTTACTAATTTCTTGCTAATTTTGGTGTCATTTCTTCTCTCTTTGCTCATTGTCTTCTTCAAATGTTGATCCACTATCCGAGCATCAAAGCATGTTGGCCAGGCAGCTGCGCTATCAATACAATACTGCCACATAAAAATATTGTGATAGTATGCTGTATCGATTTTTTCCCCTACCCTCCTATTTTTTTTCAGAGAATGAGAAGACACTAAGAAATATGACGAAAATCATAGCCTAAGGGTTTATTAAGCTGTTATAGATGGAGAAACTAAGCTGTGATACTCAATTTATAGCCCGTAGGTCAAATCTGGTCCGAAAGAGTGCCGACTGCCCCCCCCCCCAATCATTTTCTAAATTCACATTAAAACTAAATTGATTCTCATTGGAAACAGTTTGTGACTCTGAGTATACATAAAAGGCTAGAGTGTATTACACAGCATCAAAATAGACCTTGTTTATCAAAAAGTGCCACCAGGGGATTCCCCACACCCCCTAGCTAACCCTTTGATATTCTTAATTCCTATAAAAATCTCCTAAAATCCTAGGGATGTCCTAAAATCCTAGAAACTTGCCAAAATTCAACGAATGTTCTAAAATCTGACAACTGTCCTAAAATCCTAGAAACATCCTAAAATCATAGAAGTGTGCTAGAATCCTAAAATCCTAGAAATGTGCTAAAAACCAACAAATGTCTTAAAATATTAGAAATGTCCTAAAATCCTACAAACATGCCAAAATCCTAGAAATGTGCTTAAGTCCTGGAAATGTCCTAAAATCCTAGAAACGGGCAAAAATCCAACGGATGCCCTACAATGTCATCAAATCTGACAAAAGTAGCTTGCCAAATCCTGAAAGACATCCAAAAATCCTAAAAATGTGCTATAATCCAGGAAATGTCCTAATATCCTAAAGACATCCTCAAATCCTTGACACGTCCCAAAATCCTACAAGCGTCCCCTAAAATAGCATGTAGCCTATGTGGCTGCTGTGACTGGCCCCTGGCCTCCTGTCATTTTGCAAAAGTGGTCCCAAAGCAAAGCAACCTGTGTATCCCGGAGCTAAGGTGTTAATAAATGTGAATTGGACAGATGATTGCATAAATTACATGAAGTTGACTGACACTGAAAGTGGACTTCCCTTCACTGCAAACACAAGCAGGTGTTCAAATAAAGGAGTTGAGCAACTCCTCTTGAAAACAGCGAGCTGGACCTGAGTCTGTCTCAGTGAGCTAAAATGTTGTGGAACAGAGAACAGGAAGGCTCCTCACAATATTCTACATTTCACACTGGAATAGCTCCGATATCTACAAAATGCTGTTTTAGACACGCTTTAGCCAATTAATAAGGCGCAAGTGACACACAAACAACATGTTATTTACACTTTTGTTCGCACTAGAAAACATAGAAACAGCTAAAACCGACCACACGCTAGCAAACAAGAAAGCCAAAGTGCTGCTTTTGAGTGCAGAAGCTAAGTTTTAGTCTGGAAGCTGTTCTTGTGTCATTTCAGATGACGTTATCATCAGAGCTTCGGCCTGAACGTCATGTCAAATCACAGCAGCTTAGCTCTCACCTTAAACACCAAAGCTTCACTGAGAGAAGCCCAAACACTCACACACCGAGTGCCCCAAACTCTGCAGACTTAGCTCAGTTTAAGCACCAGAACAGCCCGACGCCGCTTCGCTCTCTGCGGGCTAGCTAAGTTGATGTTAGCTGAGCGGCTGCTAGCCTCTGGCAGCTAACGCTCACCTCTCTGACCAAAACAGCTGGCTGCACACACTCTGCTCTCACACACAGCCGGGCTGCACGCTCACACGCACGCTCACCTGGTCTGAGAGGAGCACACGCCGAGCTTAATCTAGGAGAAGAAAAGTATTCCCGGTGCTCCGGTTGAGTTGTTGCCGGATGCTGATGGATCCACTATCCGAGCATCAAAGCATGTTGGCCGGGCAGCTGCGCACTGAGGGCTGTTTGCTCTCCACTCAGCAGGAGGCTTCTGGGAACATGTAGGGAACTTAGAAGGGCGCTAGGAGGAAGCAATGTGCCGTAGCTTATTACCGCCTAGCTTTGTGGTGGTTAAGTATCTTTATATTATTCTAGTAGATTTTCCTCATATTTGTATTGCTATCATTCTGTACTTTTATTCTAT
>NW_024615969.1:0-3445 GCF_008729295.1 Plectropomus leopardus
GGTTAATAACAAACAGTCCCTTAAGATTTCATATGACAGATTAGCAAATGTACATCTTAAAATAACAGTTAATTTTCATACCACCCTGCTGCTTCAACCCCACATCACACACAATCAAATTCCAGGACCTTTCCAAAACCTTCAATGATTTTTGATGATTACTTTCAAACACTCAAATACACAATCTGGACTATATTTAGGACACATGCATCAACACACACACACTTATAGAAAAAATAAAGAGTGAAACGCACAAAAAATGTGCCAAACAGTCCCTAGAGGGTTAAAGATGAGGAACATGCAGATATAAAGAAGACAAACATCTTCAAACATCTCCAGTGAAATCAGGGTGTTCACCGTGTGCTGTCGTAATATCAGCGCCAACTGTGACAGAAACATTTTCTCAACCAGACAGTTAGAGACATTAAAATCTGTTGACAGCATCTGTTGCTCAACAGCAGCCAATCACAGGCCTGCAGGAGCAGACAGCTGTTGATGCGTCCTCATGCTGTTCAAAGTCACCACAAAGCAGACTGGTGGTGCAGCGTACTGCTAACGCTGATAAAACATGTGACAACAAAGACGGAACATTTCAAAATGTTTTCAGTCTTTACCCTTCAAATCTGAGCGAATTGACTTGGGCTCTTTCAAAAACGTGGGAAAAAGGCAATGAGTAACTGAAGAAGAAATCACCCCAAAAATTGGCAAAAAATTATTAAAAGGACAAGAAAAAATACCTAAAAAATGCTGGAAAGGAAAGAAAAGAAACCAAAAAACCCTTAAAACTAGTATTTCTTCACTAGCGGCCAATGAGGTTTCTACGTTTCTAATATCTTTGAACGGTATGCTACTTAAAAAAAAAAAAAAAAAATCTTTTCAAAATTGAGACAGAAGGTTTCCACACATGAATTATAATCCCCAAAGTCAATTTATGAGCACATCAAAGAAAATCAGATCTTTTTTTTTTTCAAATTTTTGTTAATAAAACAAAATATGGAAAACAGATTGGTTTTTCCTGTTTCTTAATGGCAGTAGGGAAACGGCTCATTTCCCGATTTTGGTTTTCTTATTTCAGAATGAAAATCTGCATCCTGCATCCATGAGCTCTGGTGATGAATCCCATCGTAAGACTTTCTTATCAATAATCAGTGGCTGATCCTCTGATTATATTTTATCAGTACTCAGCGGTTGATCCTTGGGGAAGTGTGTGTGTGTTTGTGTGTGTGTGTGTGTGTGTCGGCCCGGCTGGGAGGTGGTTGAGTTTCTGTGGAAACAGGGCGACGGGCCTCGGACCGGCCGGCCAAGAATGGATCTATTCTGTGAGGGCTTAGCTCGGGGCCGGCCCTCCTGCTCCTCATTGGCTGTCTGTAAATTGTTCTGCGAGGTGGAAAACCTGCTCACATTCTTCTCTGATGAGTTGTGTTGTCGCTGTGAGTGCAGTAATTTTCCATCAGAGCAGAGAGACGTGTTTATAGATGTGTTGTCATCCCTGCGATGGCTCGGTCCCCCTCAGCTCTCACACTAATTACACAGAACGAGACGGGAGCGGGCCCACCAGGGCTGCAGCGGGCTGCATAACCAGCACTTTCCTCTCAGACTGTGCATGTGGGCGCACGCTGGACGCTCCGCATTCACCGAGCGCTGCCGTCAGACCTCAGACCGAAGAGCCGTCACACACTGCTGTAAACATATTACATAATGAGAACCACCAGGAGGATTTCTACAAAACAAAGAAGCCATCAGCTCTTAATCTAAAAAAATAGAGTTTACTGTACACAGTCACAACAAAACAATACAAGCAAATACAAGTAATGAAAACACGTCATGACAAAGAGCCAGACATCTGTAATCTGTAGAGCTCAGTGTGCCGGGACTGAAAACACACAGATGAAGAAAAGAGCTTCACCTCGTTAACGTCCCACGTCACAAATGCTGCGAGAAAATTAATAAACATTCACCAATTTGACAGCTGATACTAAAGAAACTGCAAACAGAAACACTACAGGCTGTGAGGAACAACATGAAACCACGTTCAGACTTTTCAACGTTTTCTATATGTGATGGCAGGGTTCCCATGGATCCTTGAAAAGAATTGAAAGGCATTACATCTCTTGTAATTGGCATTAAAATGTCTTAAATCAATCTAACCAAGTCTTAAAAATGCTTTGACATTGGAGGTGGGATTTTTTTCTTAAAGATATTTTTTAGGGCGTTTCGGCCTCACATTGATAGGACAGCACGAGTGTGAAAGGAGAGAGAGGGAATGACATGCAGCGAAGGGCCGAGGCCACAATCGAGTCCACGGCTGCTGTGGCGAGGACACAGCCTCGCTCTATCCACTGAGCCCCAGGTGCCCCAGAGGTGGGATTTTTATAAATCTTTTATTCTGACATTGCATTGCAAAAACTCAAAATAATGGGTAACTTAAATAATAATAAATAAATTACCGAATGCTTCTTTCATTATATCACTACAGGTAACAACAAATGTTTCAAAATAATATGAAAGTCCCACTAGTCCTCAGTAATTCACATCTGCGCATGTTTTTGTTCTTCAGTATTGGCTTCTGTAAAACGGATCTCAAATTTAATGATATCTGAGAGCACGATGCAAACACCCAACAGAGCATAACGAGTAACCAGGCAGCACTCATCAACACAGTGTTTCCCATTCTCTGACTTATTTATGAGCCGCCACAACATCAGCGTTGAACGTCACATATTCATTTAATAATTTGTTAGCCATTGTAAATCGGATCATCATTACAGGATTTGAACTTAAAAAATGTGCTGCTTTGGCTCTGATGCAGCCGCCCGTCTGTCTGCAGTCACCACTCTGTGACCTTAGTGTCCCGCCCACAGCGCCATCTGATTGGTTGCCTGTCACACGCCACAGACGTGTAAAGAGCGACCATAAATTGTATATAAAGATAAATTACATATCTCCACTTCTTCCTGTACAAAACAAAGCCAAAACATACAGCCGCTGCCCTCTGCTGCCGGCGCCAGAGTCTGAGCACGTTATCAGCCGCCATGTCGAGTTCCCGCCCACACGCCTACAAGACCCATTGTGAGCAGCACCGCTGATTGTGAGCACACTGATAGGCAGAGACACAGCTGTCAATCATGATGTCCCACCCCCTTTTTATAGCATCAGATGAATGAAATGAATTCAAACCAAATTGATCTGTGGGCAACATCTCGACACCTTCAATTAATCCAGATCATTTTGCCTTTTTTTGGGGAGCTGTCCTGTCAGCCATCATGTGTCGTCCGGCTCTAAACTCTGTTTAACTTCCTGTCTGTGGTTTTAGCTTCGAGCTCATTGGTTCCTGCTGAAGACGTAAATCTTTGTTTTTTTTTTTTGGAATTTCTTCCTTTTTCTGGAGAGAATCGTTATGGTAACGAACAAACATCAAGTCAGACAGTTTAATTTCTCCTGCTGC
>NW_024615970.1:0-1236 GCF_008729295.1 Plectropomus leopardus
GACATTCAATATTATGCTGTTTTTGTCCGTTATTGCAACATTCTGTGCTACAGCGTGTCTTAGCACGCTATTTCATGTAGTTTTCAGCTGTTTTCTGCTTTTTTTGAGACATGTCATTTTTTGACGTTTTCGCCTTACTATAGCCTTGCTTTTTGGGTCATTTTTTTCAACATTCAATATTCTGCTGTTTTTGTTCGTTATTGCAACAATCTATGCTATGGTCTATCTCAGCACGCTATTTCATGTAGTTTTGAGCTGTTTTCGGCTGTTTTTGAGACATGTCATTTTTTGACGTTTTTGCCTTACTATAGCCTTGCTTTTTGGGTCATTTTTTTCGACATACAATATTATGCTGTTTTTGTCCGTTATTGCAACATTCTGTGCTACAGCGTGTCTTACCACGCTATTTCATGTAGTTTTCAGCTGTTTTCTGCTTTTTTTTTGAGACATGTCATTTTTTGACGTTTTCGCCTTACTATAGCCTTGCTTTTTGGGTCATTTTTCTTGACATTCAATATTATGCCTTTTTTGTCCGTCATTGCAACAGTCTATGCTAGCGCGTTTCTCGGCACACTATTTTATGTAGTTTTGAGCTGTTTTCTGCTGTTTTTGAGACATGTCATATTTTGACATTTTTGCCTTACTATAGCCTTGCTTTTTGGGTCATTTTTTTCGACATTCAATATTATGCTGTTTTTGTCCATTATTGCAACATTTTGTGCTACAGCGTGTCTTAGCACGCTATTTTATGTAGTTTTGAGCTGTTTTCGGCTGTTTTTGGGACATGTCATTTTTTGACGATTTCGCCTTACTATAGCCTTGCTTTTTGGGTCATTTTTTTCGATATTCAATATTATGCTGTTTTTGTCCATTATTGCAATAGTCTATGCTAGCGCGTTTCTCGGCACGCTATTTTATGTAGTTTTGAGCTGTTTTCTGCTCTTTTTGAGACATGTCATTTTTTGACGTTTTCGCCTTACTATAGCCTTGCTTTTTGAGTCATTTTTTTCGACATTTAGTATTATGCTGTTTTTGTCTGTTATTGCAATATTCTATGTTGCAGCGTGTCTCAGCACGCTATTTTATGTAGTTTTGAGATGTTTTCGGCTGTTTTTGAGACATGTCATTTTTTGACATTTTCGCCTTACTATAGCCTTGCTTTTTGGGTCATTTTTTTTCGACATTCAATATTATGCTGTTTTTGTCCATTATTGCAACAATCTATGCTATGGTCTA
>NW_024615971.1:0-1295 GCF_008729295.1 Plectropomus leopardus
AGCTGAAGTATCCCTTTCCCATACAATGCCACACTGCTTAGACACCTTGGAGCGCCTAACAACTTCCTAATATATGAGCTAACCAACCTTTCCATTCTCTCCACAACAGATACTGGGACTTCATAGATTGACAGTGGCCATATTAACTTAGGAAATAACCCAAACTGCAAACACCACAACTTTAACTTTCCTGGGAGCCCTGACTCATCTATTCTATCCAGTCCTTCAGCAACATCTTTTCTAAATTGCACAACTTGCTCAACATCATTCAAATCCACATTGTACCACCTACCTAGGCTATTCATTGACTTTTCCCTAATTGTTGGAATTTCCTCATCATCTAAGATAAATTTTCTATCATTTGAC
Source organism: Plectropomus leopardus (assembly GCF_008729295.1). Taxonomy (NCBI): domain Eukaryota; kingdom Metazoa; phylum Chordata; class Actinopteri; order Perciformes; family Serranidae; genus Plectropomus; species Plectropomus leopardus. Next base: position 367 of record NW_024615971.1, read on the forward strand.
TGTACACTCAGTTTTCTGTTGTTACTTAATGGTTTTTGGGCCCTGTGTTGTCAAGTTGCTCATCGCCCTATCCTCATAATTTCAGAAGACATTAAACCCATTTGTGCAAGTTTTGCAAGGTTAACAACCTGCAACTCTTTACTCACTGTTGCCTATAATGTTGGTGAAGTGAACTAACGTTTTTTGTTTTTTTGTGCTTTAGGTGAAGTTTTCCAAGGACAATGGGTCTATGAGTGCCAGCAGCAGCTCCAGAGACTCTGCTGCCCCCTCCCCTGTTCCTTCCCCAGCCCCCAGTGTGGAGAATCTGGCCCCAGAGCCCCCAGTGCAGATGACTGCCTCCGGTCCAGGCAGACCAGGGTTAGTTATCAGGAGATAGTTAACGGCATTATCCTTAACTCTGTGGACACTCAAGATGACCTGTCTTTTTTTGTTTTTGCAGGGAGCCACCACTTCGTGCAAAGTCAAACTCACTCAGTGAACAGTTAGCAGTAAGCTCCTTGACTGATTTTTCTTACCAGTGCACTACGATATCCATAGCATTCAGTTATTTTGCAGCTGTATTGATAGAAGCTTTCTTTTTTTCCAAATTTCAGAATCCAGATGCCACAAAAGCCAAGCTGATTTCCCGCATGGCAAAGATGGGCCAGCCCATGTTGCCCTTTCTGACAGGAGCAGCCAGCCAGCCTGAATCCAGTGACTCTGAGCTCGAGGTGAGTTGGCTGAATCCTGGGAGGGAAGCGTTTCTGTGGATGTTAAAGTGGGCTAACATTCAGTATTTTTCCTTTTATCAACAAATTCCATAAAAAGGTCAAAGCGAACAATGAATTTATCAGTGAACAAGTATTGTGTGCACATCATGTGTATGTTATTTACATCTACATTTGTCTGAGGGCCAGAAATGGTCTAAGCAGTCTGCCCCACAACTATAT
>NW_024615972.1:0-1679 GCF_008729295.1 Plectropomus leopardus
TTGCAGACTGCTACAACCAAACCTCCATCTACAGTCTCTGCCAGCAATCTGCAGCCGCTGCCTCCACCTGCAGATTCTGGCAGACCACTGCCACCAAACCTCTGTCTACCACCTCTAAAGTGTCCTGCTCCACCTGAAACAAAGAGCCTCTGACAGCCACCTTCATTTTTTAAATAGTGCCGTCTTCAAACCTCCTCCAACAACCTCTGCCAGCAATATGCAGCCGCCTCCACCTGCAGATTCTGGCAGACCGCTGCTGCCAAACCTCCACCTACAGCCTCTGCCAGCAATCTGCAGCTCCCTCCACCTGCAGATTCTGGTAGACAGCTGCCACCAAATCTCCACCTGTAGCCTCTGCCAGCAACTTGCAACCGCCTCCACCTGCAGATTCTTGCAGACTGCTACAACCAAACCTCCTCCAACTGCCTCTGCCAGCAATCTGCAACCACCTCCACCTGCAGATTCTGCCAGACCGCTGCCACCAAACCTCAGTCTACCACCTGTAAAGTGTCCTGCTCCACCCGAAACAAAGAGCCTCTGACAGCCACCTTCATTTTTTAAATAGTGCCGTCTTCAAACCTCCTCCAACAGCCTCTGCCAGCAATCTGCAGCCGCCTCCACCTGCAGATTCTGGCAGACCGCTGCTGCCAAACCTCCACCTACAGCCTCTGCCAGCAATCTGCAGCTCCCTCCACCTGCAGATTCTGGTAGACAGCTGCCACCAAATCTCCACCTGTAGCCTCTACCAGCAACCTGCACCTGCCTCCTCCAACTGCTGATTCTGGTAGGAAGCTGCCAATAAATCTCCACCAACAGCTTCTCCCAGCAACCTGCAGATGCCGACTCCACCTGTAGTTTCTGGCAGACAGCTGCTGCCACACCTACATCCACAGCTTCTGACAGCAATCTGCAGCCACCCCAACTGCTGATTCTGGCAGACTGCTACAACCAAATCTCTACCTACAGCCTCTGCCAGCAATCTGCAGCCTCCTCCACCTTCAGATTCTGGCAGACCGCTACAACCAAACCTCCATCTATAGCTTCTACCAGCAACTTGCAGCTGCCGCCTCCAATTGCAGTTTCTGGCAGACAGCTGCCACCAAACCTCCACCTACAGCCTCTGTCAGCAATCTGCAGCTTTCCCCAACTGCTGATTCTGGTAGAAAGCTGCCAACAAACTTCCACCCACAGCTTCTCCCAGCAACCTGCAGATGCCGACTCCACCTGTAGTTCTGGCAGACAGCTGCTGCCAAACCTACACCCACAGCTTCTGCCAGCAATCTGCAGCCACTTCCAATGGCAGATTCTTGGCAACAGTTGGCACCAGACCTCCACCTACAACCTCTGCCAGCAATCTGCACCCACCTCCACCTGTAGTTTCTGGCAGACAGCTGGCACCAAACCTCAACCTACAGCTTCTCCCAGCAACCTGCACATGCTGACTCCATCTGTAGTTTCTGGCAGAAAGCTGGCACCAAACCTCCACCTAGAGCCTCTGCCAGCAATCTGAAACCACCCCAACTGCAGATTCTGGCAGACAGCTCCCACCAAACCTCCACTTACAACTTCTCCCAGCAGCCTGCAGCTGCCGCCTCCACCTGCAGATTCTTGGCAACAGTTGGCGCCAGACCTCCACCTACAGCCTCTGCCAGCAATCTGCAGCCACTTCCAATAATAAT
>NW_024615973.1:0-1188 GCF_008729295.1 Plectropomus leopardus
TTGTGTGCAGCCGACAAATCTGCAGCAACTGCGTGATGCTATCATGTCAATATGGACCAAACTCTCTGAGGACTGTTTCCTGTACCTTGTTGAATCTATGCCACAAAGGATTAAGGCAGTTCTGAAGGCATAAGGGGGTCCAACCCGGTACTAGCAAGGTGTACCTAATAAAGTGGCCGGTGAGTGTATATCACCCACAGCAGGTCAAGGTTTCTGCTTTTCCTGAGAAATATCTCTACATTGCCTGGATGGATTAGCACAAAATTCACATTCATATTCCCCAGAGGCTAACTCCTACTGACTTATACAGCAACTTTCATCAGCCACCAACATGAGGTACAAATTTGTGCTTGTGAGTGACATGTCTCAAGGGTTATTGGATGAATTGCCTTAAAATTTGGCATGTCTGTATCTTCCTCTCAGGTTGAATTTCAATCATTTTGGTTCCTTGACCTTTACCTTAATATCATCGGAGAGTACTTCAAAAAATCCAATAGTTGAATTCATGACCAAATTACTGCAGAACTGGAGATATTCCCATCATCCTAGATGGACTGACACAAAATTGAGATTCGTGATCCTCAAGTAAATCATGACTCCCCTGAGTGAAACACCTCGACAAGGAAGCAACAAATTATGCATGGGGCTATTGCCTGGCAAAGACTTATTATAAACTAATCATTTCTATCAAATACGAGTGAAGAGATCACAAGATATTACAGATATAGATCAAAACAAAGATACAGTAACACCTTTCTAAGAACTGAAACTTGGCTGGTGTGGGAGATCAAATGAAATTCATACAACCTCATAAGTATCTAAGAGAGAACGTCTTCTTTTATTTATATCTCTTGGTCCTCAAAGCCCTCTCTAAATATCTGCTGAAACTGGTTTGAGCTTTTTCTGCTGCTGATGTTGGTCAATGTAAGTACGTGATCTATAGACAAGAAAACGAGTGGAAGATCAGTTCAAGTCCCTTTACACGTGTCTTGATTCGAGAACCAAAACTGACAATAGAGGGGGCACTAAAGATGTGTACACCATTTCCAAAATAGGCATTCAGTGTCACTTCTTGTCAGCCAATCAAACGTAGTCCCCCTCTTCAAAAGCAGAAAACGAATAGAGGTTCTTAACACTCAATAAGACATTTTGATCAAGATGACATCTCTGGAGTTTGCTTTATGTCTG
>NW_024615974.1:0-1454 GCF_008729295.1 Plectropomus leopardus
TAAACTGAACATCTTTGGGTTTTGGACTGTTGGCTGAATAAAACGAGACATCTGAAGGTATCAGCTGGGACTAAAAGCGAGAATACTTCAGTATCGGGTCTTTTTATGTGAATCATTATCATCCTTTTGTTTCCATAAAAATTTCACCAACATTTCGATTAACGTGACGTCAGAAAAAACAACAACAGGTATAAAACTTCAACTCATCTTCTCTGGTCTGGTCTCGTCCCGTCTCATCATATCTTATCTTATCTCGTTTTCTTGTCTCGCCTGGTCTGGTCTGGTCTGGTCTGGTCTCGCCTGGTCTGGTCTGGTCTGGTCTCGCTTGGTCTGGTCTGGTCTGGTCTGGTCTCGCCTGGTCTGGTCTGGTCTGGTCTGGTTGGGTCTCGGTTGGTCTAGTCTCGTCTCATCTGGTCTGGTCTGGTCTGGTTTCGCCCAACCTCATCCCGTCCTGTCCCTCCCCTCCCCTGCTCATCTTATTTTATCTCGTCCTATCTCATCATATCTTATCTTATCTCATGTCATTTGATCTCGTCAAGTCTGGACTGGTCCAGTTTGGTCTGGTCTGGTCTGGTCTGGTCTGTCTGGTCTGGTCTGGACTGGTCTGTCTGGTCTGGTCTGGTCTGGTCTGGTCCGCTCTGGTCCGGTCCGGTCCGGTCCGGTCTGGTCCGGTCCAGTCTGGACTTGTCTGGTCTGGTCTGGTCTGGTCTCACGTTATCTCACTACACTGCAGCACTGTAGAGTGGTGATCCTAAAATGTGTCAGTTCACTGAAGGTCGTTGTTAGAGGAGGAGCCTCACATGTTAAAATCCCCACAGCAGAAAACTGATCCATCAGTCCAAAACTGCAGGACGTAATCAGAGAGGGGACATATTCCCGGGACGCCTATTTAAAGAATCCTAAGACTGTACTGTAACCCCCCCACACACACACACACACACACACACACAGAGTCCTGCAGAAGGCATCCTGAGCCCGCCGCCTGCACTGCGAGGTATCTCCGGCCCGCTCCTCGGTGAGGTATTCCAGGACCGTCCGACCCCGTCGACCTCCGAGGAGCTGTGAGGAATTCTGTTTACTCCTCTAACGCGGCTCGCCAAAAACTCCACCTCACACACTGAAGGGAGGATGCCAGCCAGTTTTTGAATTTTTTTAGAGACGTGACACCGTGAGGACCGACCCCTCGGCGTGTGACGGAGATCTAAAGTTCGTCACGGACGTTCTGTCGACTGTTTGGGCTTCAAACCCATTCAAAGTGACATTTTTGATCCCACAGCCATCAGAGCAGAAAAACAGGACTTGTATTATTTCTGGGTGTCATTCTGGGCTTTTGACTCTGAATTTGTCATTTTGACTATTTTCCACCTGATGAGGTCATTTTGACCATATTTGGCATCTGGAGGAAATACATGCTATTTCCACTAGGTGACCTGTCACAGTCAATGTAGCTGCTG
>NW_024615975.1:0-1122 GCF_008729295.1 Plectropomus leopardus
GGGGGGGAATTAGAACATTTTGCACGGTCCAAAATTTTTTTAAGGCCTGCTTGAGGGGAAGACTTGGTTTCAGAGCAGAGCTTAGACTTTGCAGGATTTTACTAAAAAAAATGTGTAGACTCACACAAAAGTAATCCCTCTTAATCATCACTTACGACTGACTCTTAGTGTGTGTATTTATCTGCAGAGACTCCGCCCTCTGTCTATATTTTTCTTGTTTTACTCTTATTTCTGTGTTCAGCGCAACAGTGAAGTCAGGGATTTATAAAAAGGTAGCGACCACGTGGGGGAGCATGGAAAGAGATGACCACTCTTATTGTTGTTATCTTTGAAAAACGTGATGGCACAACAGTTTCAAAGAGTACAAAGCCGAGAGAAAGCAGAAATGGTGGACGGCCCCACTTATTGATGTTTGGAACCAGTGATTTTTTCGTGTCAATGGTCAAATCAGTGAATCGATTGATCCGCTAAGCGCTGTGTGTTTGTGTGAGACTCACATGTGGTCTCCTGGCTGGTCATGGGGTCGCTGGCCTCCTCTCCATACATGGCGTACACCGTCACCGTGTACTCCGTGGCCGGGGTCAATCCCTCCAGTTCCACCTCGTTCACCGAGCCCTCCACCTTCACCTGCACACACACACCCACACACACACACACACACACACAGCATGAAGGTATGCGCCTTCAGCAGAAAGAGGATGCTGTGTTTCCTTATCGTTCTCTCTCTCTTTAACGTCTTATCTTGTCTCTAATCCCATCTGTCCTTTTATCTATCATATCATCTGCCGCTCGGCACATCTACTCCTCCATCAATGTGCCGTCCTGTCCAGACAAGCAAAAAATCAAACTGTGATTATATAAGATGAGCTCTGAATGTGGCTGTGCCCTTTTTCGTCTCGCTGTCAGCAGGTGGTCCGCTCAGGCTCCTCAGAGCTTTGTGCCCCGTGATCTGAGCTGTGACATAAGTGATCAAAGTCCAGGTGTCTGGAGAACCACAGTTGTATAACTTTCTCTTGTCAATTTTAATGTGGATTAACTGCATAACACTTTGTCATTTTGAAAGATGTTTTATCAAAGTCATATTTAATCTCATTATATAGTAACAATAATAATAATAATAAT
>NW_024615976.1:0-1192 GCF_008729295.1 Plectropomus leopardus
AGTCAATATTTTGATTGTTTTAGGCAATAGTATGGTGTGGAGAAAAAGACATATGATAGCTCAGGGAAGAATGGTCAAAAACGTCATCGCTCCAAATGCTGAAAAAACTCATTAAATAGCATGTTGGGGCAGTTTATAGTATAGTCTGTTGAATAAAGGGTCTAAAAAGTCAATATTTTGAGTGTTTTAGTCCAAAGAATAGTATGGCGAAAAAAGCCATACTATAGCTCAGGGAAAAATGTTAAAAACGTGATAGCTCGAAATGCTGAAAAAGTCATAGAACAGCATGTTGAGGCTATTTATAGTATAGCCTGTTGAAAACACAGTCCAAAAAGTCAATATTTTGAGCGTTTTAGTCCAAAGTATATTATGGCGAAAAAACTCATACTATAGCTCAGGGGAAAATGGTCAAAAACGTCATCGCTTCAAATTATGAAAAAAGTCATAGAACAGCATGCTGGGGCAGATTATGTCATAGCCTGTTGAATAAAGGGTCCAAAAAGTCAATATTTTGAGCATTTTAGTCCAAAGTATATTATGGCGAAAAAAGCCATACATTAGTTGAGGAAAAAATTGTTAAAAAAGTGATCCCTCCAAATGCTGAAAGAACTCATAGAACAGCATGTTGGGGCAGTTTAAAATATAGCCTTTTGAACAATGGGTCCAAAGAGTCAATATTTTGATTGTTTTAGACAATAGTATGGTGTGGAGAAAAAAGCCGTACTATAGTTCAGGGAAAAATGGTCAAAAACGTCATCCCTCCAAATGCTGAAAAAGGTCATAGAACAGCATGTTGAGGCAGTTTATAGTATGGTCTGTTCAAAACACAGTCCAAAAAGTCAATATTTTGATTGTTTTAGACAATAGTATGGTGTGGAGAAAAAAGACATACTATAGCTCAGGGAAGAATGGTCAAAAAAGTGATCCCTCCAAATGCTGCAAAAACTCATTAAACAGCATGTTGAGGCAGTTTATAGTATAGCCTGTTGAATAAAGGGTCCAAAAAGTCAATATTTTGAGTGTTTTAGGCCAAAGTACAATATAGCGAAAAAAGTCATACTAGAGTTCAGGAAAAAATGGTCAAAAAAGTGATCCCTCCAAATGCTGCAAAAACTCATTAAACAGCATGTTGAGGCTGTTTATAGTATAGCCTTTTGAACAATGGGTCCAAAGAGTCAATATTTTGATTGTT
>NW_024615977.1:0-1601 GCF_008729295.1 Plectropomus leopardus
AATTCACCAAAAATGCAAGGCTATAGTATGCAAAAATGTAAAAAAAAATGCCATTTCCAAAACACTGCTTAAAAACATTTTAAACCACATAAAACATCATGCCGAAACAGGCCATAGCAAAGAGTGTTGCAAAAACAGCCAAAAACACTATTAAAAAGCATAAAGAAATTCCAACAAAAATGCAAGGCTATAGTATGCGAAAAATGTCAAAAACTGTCGTTCCCAAACAAATGCTAAAAAAAACACTTTAAACCATGTGAAAAATCATGCCGAAACACGCCATAGCAACGGATGCTGCAAAAACACCCCAAAACACTATTAAATAGCATGTTCAAAAATCCAACAAAGATGCAAGGCTATAGTATGGCAAAAATGTCAAAAAATGCCATTCCCAACAAACTGCTGAAAACCACTTTAAATCACTTGAAACAGCGTGCCGAGACACGCCATAGCAAAGGATGTTGCAAAAATGTATCAAAACACAATTAAATAGCATGTTCAAAAATCCAACAAAAATGCAAGGCTATAGTATGCAAAAATGTCAAAAAATGCCATTCCCAAAAAACTGCTGAAAACCACTTTAAACCACGTCAAACAGCATGCCGAGACACGCCATAGGAAAGGATGCTGCAAAAACATCCCAAAACACTATTAAATAGCATCTTCAAAAATTCACCAAAAATGCAAGGCTATAGTATGCAAAAATGTCAAAAAAATGCCATTTCCAAAACAATGCTTAAAAACATTTTAAACCACATAAAACATCATGACGAAACAGGCCAAAGCAAAGAGTGTTGCAAAAACAGCCAATAACACCCTTAAAAGGCATAAAGAAAATTTCACCAAAAATGCAAGGGCTATAATATGGCAAAAATGTCAAAAAATGCCATTCCCAAAAAACTGCTGAAAACCACTTTAAACTACGTCAAACAGCGTGCCGAGACACGCCACAGTAAAGGATGCTGCAAAAACATCCCAAAACACTATTAAATAGCATGTTAAAAAATCAGACAAAAATGCAAGGCTATAGTATGGCAAAAATGTCAAAAAATGCCATTCCCAAAAAACTGCTGAAAACCACTTTAAATCACTTGAAACAGCGTGCCGAGACACGCCATAGCAAAGGATGTTGCAAAAATGTATCAAAACACAATTAAATAGCATGTTCAAAAATCCACCAAAAAGGCAAGGCTATAGAATGCAAAAATGTCAAAAAATGCCATTCCCAAAACAATGCTTAAAAACATTTTAAACCACATAAAACATCATGACGAAACAGGCCAAAGCAAAGAGTGTTGCAAAAACAGCCAATAACACCCTTAAAAGGCATAAAGAAAATTTCACCAAAAATGCAAGGGCTATAATATGGCAAAAATGTCAAAAAATGCCATTCCCAAAAAACTGCTGAAAACCACTTTAAACCACGTCAAACAGCGTGCCGAGACACGCCATAGGAAAGGATGCTGCAAAAACATCCCAAAACACTATTAAATAGCATGTTCAAAAATTCACGAAAAATGCAAGGCTATAGTATGCAAAAATGTCAAAACATGCCATTCCCAAAAAACTGCTGAAAACCACGTTAAACCACGTGAAACAGC
>NW_024615978.1:0-2218 GCF_008729295.1 Plectropomus leopardus
CCTCGCCTGACTCCCCGTGAACCTACCTGCCTTCTGTCCCCGACCACATGCTCTGTTTCGGCGTTCCAGAAAACTGACAGCTCTGCTGGTAAAGACTTTTCTGTTCGGCTTCGACGTTTCTTCTGCCTGATCCCTGTCGGTGCTGTTACCTCCGCGGACGGACTTCCTGGTGACCGAACTCCTGCCTGCTCCCGACCATTCTTCAGCTCGACCCTTGACAACGCTCCAACACGTGTTGTCGGCTCGTGGTGCTACGGGGCTTCCTCTTCACCAGCCACAGCGGGTACAGGCTTCGTTTCTTCGCTTCGTGGGAAACCCAGAGACATTGCTAGGGTTCACCGCCCGAAGAACGAACTCACAATCTGTAAGCTGAACATTACTTGTGTTGGTATTAATAAAAGTTATTACCGACTGCCAGAGCGTTTTCGTGTGCTGCATCTGGGTCCTAAACACACCCGTTACAGATACAAAAAAGGGATCTTCTCTCTCAGTGATCTCTAATTTAGCTTGTTCCTTCCAACATTTTTGAAATCTGGTAGCATACTCAGAAATTTGTTCTCCTAGTTTACATTTACAGTTCAAGATCTGAGTCACATCTCTCTCTTGTGCTGCACTTTTCTTTAAAAACTCAGTAAGCTGTTCAACATGTGATTCCTTGTGTTTCCTATTTAGCCATGGGAAATTTACTATCTAAACGTGTTTCACCATCTACAGGACCATCATTATCATAGTGTAGTGTATCACATTCTTCAATCATGGTTTCAAGTTTTATATTAGGCATAAGTGTTGTCAAAATATATTGCACATCCTTACCAGACATCTAACTATGCATTAAAGCTGTTAATTAATTAAACCAATTAATAAATCCTGTTGGATTAATCAGTGGCTGGGGAGTGTCTGGTGTTATTCGTGAAATTTCTACAAGTGTTAAAGATTTTTCAAGGACCCTATCATATATCATTAATGGTGTCACGAGTTTAGCACTGTCTTCCTCTAACACAGGGAACTCATTCTTTCTCTTAAGATCACGCCTTAAATTTTGAATCATATCATATAATTCCTGTGCATCGGCACCAGAAATACTAGATATAAGATCTGGCGTATGAGTTGTGTCGTAATGTTTTTTAAAATTTAAGGTTACATTTTTTTTGTTGCTCAAAACGTTTACTCACTCTTTAGGAAGTTTTAATCACAGTATCAGAAATTATGTTTTCATCAACATCTTGTCCTTGTTGTACTACATGGAGTATTTTATTCTCTAGTATATCTTATTTGTTCTGCAAAAACACGATCATTATTGTTTCAGTATTTTTGATAAAGTCAGAAGCTTTCGCACATCTGTTCATCCATGCAAAAATACAGTGTTGACGCCAACTCTTAACTTTTGTGGATACACCTTCGTCTGGAAATATAATATTAGGAGTTACCTTCAAGTTGTCTGTAGTTGATTTAGATGTTGTATTCGCAGAAACAAGTAGTAATTCATCATCAGAGTCTGTAACGGGTGTGATACGGACCCAGATGCAGTACACCGGTAAACAGGGATAGTTGGTAATGACGTTTATTCAGCCCAGCACAAATCAGACACAAAGCAAGATGAAGTAATTCTGCAAACAGTTCGTTCTTCGGGTCGGAACCCACAACAAAGTGTCTGGAGGGAGATCGAAGCAACGAACCGAAGCTTACGTCACTCGGCGTAGATGCAGAGGAAACCCTGTAGCCCAGCAGCTCGACAGCACGTGTGGAGATACCGTCGAGGAGAAGGTGGAAGCGTGGTCGGGGACAGGCGGAGGTTCCGAAACCGAGTGAACAGTCCGATGATGCAACGGTACCGATGGGGATGGACCAGGAGGATCGTCGGGGCCAGGCGGAGAGGTCATAACTCCTCGGAGACCCCAGACACACTCCCCCCGTCGTCCGAGAGGGCACCACCGGACTCCGAGGCAGAACCCACGTTGTCGTCCCTGGGCGGCGTGGACACAGGAGCAGGACAGGAAGCAGAACCGGAACCCCCACGTGCCGAGGCGGGTCCGGAGGGCTGGTCGGGATGCTGCCGATGGAACTCCTCCACTAGGTCGTCATCCAGGATCTGGCGCGCCGGAACCCACGACCGCTCCTCCGGACCGTACCCCTCCCAGTCGACGAGGTACTGAAGCCCCCTTCCACGGCGGCGAGAGCGCAGCAGGCGGTGCACTGTATAGGCAGGGGTTCCATCAAT
>NW_024615979.1:0-2165 GCF_008729295.1 Plectropomus leopardus
TTAATTATGTCACTCCCTGGAGATTCTTCACAGTTTTTTTTTCTAAAACCTGATTTCGATTAACAAAAGTAACTGATTCCCTGAAAAACTCCTATTAGAAAATAACGAGGCAGTTTTCATCAGATTTTACTAAAATAAAAAAACGTTCATTTTATTTACTGACTGATTCGCTCTCTAGGTTTGTTTCTCCAGACTCAAACGTCTGATTTCAACTCTTCAACTCTTCGGTTTCAGAGATCAGCTAATGAGCCAATCAAAAGCGTGTCCACTGACCTGGAGGCGGGGCTCCTCTGCCCATGGGGGGGGGGGGTCCCCCTCCCGGTGGATACTGCGTGGGCGCACCGGCAATGCTGGCTCCTGCGGCGGCGGCGGCGACCGTCCCTCGGCCCTGCGGCGTCATCACCTACAGACACACAGGAAGCCATCATCACCTGAACACACACACCTGACACCCAGCAGCTGCTGTCACCATGGTTACCTGCTGCGAAGGACCGCCCACTCCTCTGACCGGCCCCGCCAGTCCGGCCGGAGCTTGAGGCATTGGCGCTCCCGCAGGGACGCCGCGACCTGCCGCACGGCCAACACCTGGACCGCCAGCCACGCCCGCCAATGGGACCCGGGCGATCCCAGTCTGAGGGAGGGGTCAGAGAGACAGGGGGGTCAGCGCGTTATAGTTCAGATTAAATCCCGACAGGTATTGTCCGGACAGCATCACTCACATCTTTAGGGGGTGGGCCCTCCACCGTCATGGAGACCAGGTTCTCCCCCCTCAGCAGAACCAGACCCAGAACCCTCTTCTCCTCGCGCTCCGGCTGCTTCGAGTTCTTCGGCCTAAACAACAACAAAACTTTATTAACAGCAAAAACACAAACAGCAGGGTGAGACTCCCGCCAACCTTCGACCTGCTGTCGACCCTCAGGTGACCTTCGACCTACTTGATCTTCCTGAACTCGTCGCAGTCGCACAGGATGAGGTTCATGTGTTTGTCGAAGGCCTTGAAGGTGCCGATGAAGATGCGTCCGTCCTGCAGGATGCACCTCATCCTGAAGTCGATGTGCTGCAGCATCTTACTGCTCTTCCCCACCGTCTGAGGACCAATCACAGACCGCCATCACTGTGACGTCATCGCCACGCACACACGTCACTGTGATGTCATCACAATGCACACACGTCACTGTGATGTCATCACCACGCACACACGTCACTGATGTCATCACCACGCACACACGTCACTGATGTCATCACCACGCACACACGTCACTGTGATGTCATCACCACGCACACACGTCACTGATGTCATCACCACGCACACATCACTGATGTCATCACCACGCACACGTCACTGTGATGTCATCACCACGCACACACGTCACTGTGATGTCATCACCACGCACACACGTCACTGATGTCATCACCACGCACACACGTCACTGTGATGTCATCACCATGCACACACGTCACTGATGTCATCACCACGCACACGTCACTGTGATGTCATCACCACGCACACACGTCACTGATGTCATCACATGACTCAGAATCAATCAGATTATTAATGAGTTCAATCGATCATTAGCGATCAGCTGACTCTCAATTAACATTAACACTAACCCCCTAACTGAACCGGTGACCGGCCCGGTGACTGAACCGGTGACCGCCCCGGTAGCTGAGCCGGTCACCGGACCGGCTCCGGTAAACTGCCGCTTCACACCGGCCGGAACCTCTTCATCGCATCGGGAGCTAACGGCTAACAGTTAGCGGTCGGTTCCGGTAAATTACCGACTTCTCGAGGACGGACCGAGGCGGTGAACGGTGGAGATAAACAGATGATTGATTACTGATCTGATTACTGATCGGTTGAACGGCCTGAGCACGCGCGGAACCGCCGCTCCGCACCGACGCTCCGCCGACGTTTCTTCAGTTTCCCGCCGCTCCGGATCCGTCCGGTGAACCGGACAAATACCGCGGTGTGAACGGCGGACGGCGCGCGGACAGCGTGTCCGGTAAACACTCACCATGTTCGCGGTTCTGATGGCTCCGATTCAACCGGATTCACCGAACAAACCAAAGCACCGGAGCCGGTCTCCCGCCAGGCCTTTATTACTGCTACACACAGGAAGTGACGCAGCACGACTCCTCCTGCCCAAACAACAGCAGCACCAGAG
>NW_024615980.1:0-1013 GCF_008729295.1 Plectropomus leopardus
CCAGATGCCAAATATGGTCAAAATGACCTCATCAGGTGGAAAATAGTCAAAATGACAAATTCAGAGTCAAAAGCCCAGAATGACACCCAGAAATAATACAAGTCCTGTTTTTCTGCTCTGATGGCTGTGAAAGTCCTCTGACTTTCAGTAAAATCAACATTTTAATGTCTCCACACTTCGGTTTAAATATCTGCAGAGCTGACGAGATTCACATCAGCCTCAGCTGGACTCTGATAACTGGACAAAAATAAGATGGTCAACAAACTTTATGATGCCAAACATATTTTCTCCAAATAACTACAGATTCCATGAATGTGTCCTCCAGTGTCGCCTGATAGACTTTACAGAGTCTTTAAACGCACCACAAACACATGGACACGTTTTTCTAAAACCCTGCGGAGACAAAAAGTCCTTTAACTCTTCATTCTTCAAGTGACGGCCGGATGTTTTTTAAATCGTCTGGATGTGAACGTTTGACCGGAGGACAGAGTCTGCCTGACTTTTTATTTTTATTGTGTTTTTTTTATTTCAGTTTTGTTAAACCGGCTCTGAGCTCACATGGACACAAAGGTGTCGTCTGCATACGAATCAAGAGGAGCACAAGTCCTCAGAAGGCGAATATATAATATATAAGCCAACTCCTCCATCTTTTTATTATTTATCTTTATGTACATGCAATATTATATATAATATATTAGGATTGCAAATTGCACAATTGTAGGCAAAAAAAGACAGAAAACTCTGCTTATTTCAAACTATACCAAATGCATTTCATCCTTAAAGCTCACAACAACATACTGCAAATATTTTAAGAGTTTAATTTCACATATAAGATTAAACTGTTAACACAGATTAATCCATCACTGATGAATTGTTATCATCCCTCTTTTCATTAATCATGTCTAATATTTTCCTCCTCGTATTATTTGCTCGGTCCATCGTCTCTCTTTTCTTTTTGCAGAAACTCTGCGTGTAAACACAAATACACCAACGAGCTCTTTTACTAAAAAAAA
>NW_024615981.1:0-1767 GCF_008729295.1 Plectropomus leopardus
CCGAAGGTCGCCGGTGCCTGTCTTTGCAAGCAGCCTCGCATACCAAAACAAATACTTTGTTTTAGGTACTGCGGGTAGACATCAGTGGAGTGTGGGAAGCTGTCGGGCGTCAGACAGTAACCTACACACCTGCTGGTGGAAACCCAACAGAGAGGTGTTTTCCTAGACTGCACCGGTTGGCCTGAAGGCCTGCAGCTGAGGCAGTCGCCAAAGCAAAAACTCGGGTGTTTGGGCAGCCATGAAGGAGGAAAGTGGTGCTGGGGAGAGTGACGTCTGTGGTGCTCTGCTCCGCCTGTTGTCCCCGTGACGCAGCCTTGAATAAAAGGTAGTAAATGGCACAGGTTACAGAAATTCATTTGTTTTAATGATGAATTTCTGTTTTTACTTGAGACAATCAATAAAGACTCAATCTATCAATCTATCTATCTACCCTCTTGGGGAGAGTCTCTAGACTTTTACTAGCTTTTGATTAATTTGATCTGGATCTGATAAGACCGTAATGACTCACCCAGTTAATGTTGAGTGTACCTCCCTCAGTACAGGGACACCGGGTCCCCCCCCCCCGGAGCCAGACCGGGAGGGGGTTGGAGCTTGTAGGCAAGCGTCTCAAGGGTGGGATTTTGGCCATAGGGCCCAGTCGGGCTTACCCTGAATAAGTAACATACTGTCACCATCCACTGGGTCCATGGCCTGCAGGGTCATAATTGGGGCTGGGCAGCCAGACAGCATGAAGGTAAGGGTGCCCTGGGCGTGCTGACCCCTGGCATCATTGATTACTCCTGAGGGGCTATATCCTGTGCATCCCGGGGGAGGATGTGGACATGGAATCCACGTGGTCCATGTCCAGTACCTCCATTGTGGAAGCGGCTGCTAAAAGCTGCGGCCCGAAGGTCGCCGGTGCCTGTCTTTGCAAGCAGCCTCGCATACCAAAACAAATACTTTGTTTTAGGTACTGCGGGTAGACATCAGTGGAGTGTGGGAAGCTGTCGGGCGTCAGACAGTAACCTACACACCTGCTGGTGGAAACCCAACAGAGAGGTGTTTTCCTAGACTGCACCGGTTGGCCTGAAGGCCTGCAGCTGAGGCAGTCGCCAAAGCAAAAACTCGGGTGTTTGGGCAGCCATGAAGGAGGAAAGTGGTGCTGGGGAGAGTGACGTCTGTGGTGCTCTGCTCCGCCTGTTGTCCCCGTGACGCAGCCTTGAATAAAAGGTAGTAAATGGCACAGGTTACAGAAATTCATTTGTTTTAATGATGAATTTCTGTTTTTACTTGAGACAATCAATAAAGACTCAATCTATCAATCTATCTATCTACCCTCTTGGGGAGAGTCTCTAGACTTTTACTAGCTTTTGATTAATTTGATCTGGATCTGATAAGACCGTAATGACTCACCCAGTTAATGTTGAGTGTACCTCCCTCAGTACAGGGACACCGGGTCCCCCCCCCCCGGAGCCAGACCGGGAGGGGGTTGGAGCTTGTAGGCAAGCGTCTCAAGGGTGGGATTTTGGCCATAGGGCCCAGTCGGGCTTACCCTGAATAAGTAACATACTGTCACCATCCACTGGGTCCATGGCCTGCAGGGTCATAATTGGGGCTGGGCAGCCAGACAGCATGAAGGTAAGGGTGCCCTGGGCGTGCTGACCCCTGGCATCATTGATTACTCCTGAGGGGCTATATCCTGTGCATCCCGGGGGAGGATGTGGACATGGAATCCACGTGGTCCATGTCCAGTACCTCCATTGTGGAAGCGGCTGCTAAAAGCTGCGG
>NW_024615982.1:0-1622 GCF_008729295.1 Plectropomus leopardus
GTCGTCGTTGTCGTCGTCGTCGTCCGAAGATGGGTCAACCCCCATCGGCGAGTCGGGACCCCTCGTGCAGGACCCCAAACCAGATGGGCCGGGAACTGGAGAAGGAGGAGGAGAAGAAACAGAAGACCCACCTCCAGGAGCGGCACGGGAGGGCTGATCAGGATGGCGACGGTGGAAGTCCTCGATCAGCTGGTCGTCCAGGATCTGCCAAGCCGGGACCCAGGACCACTCCTCCGGGCCGTATCCCTCCCAGTCCACCAGGTATTGCAGGCCACGTCCCCGGCGACGAGAGCGAAGAAGGCGCCGAACGGTGTATGCTGGGGTGCCATCGATGAGGCAAGGAGGAGGAGGAGGCCGGGCGGCGGGCTGCAGAGGGCTCTCCCTGACAGGCTTGAGCTTGCATGGAGCGGGGCAGCTTGAGACGGACCGCAACCTCGTTCACCACCTTCTCGACCGGAAAGGGACCAACAAACTTGGGAGCCAGCTTCCGGGACTCCACCCTCAGGGGAAGATCCTTGGTGGAGAGCCACACTTTCTGTCCCACTTGATATGGAGGTGCCTGGGAGCGGCGACAGTTGGCTGAGGAGGAGTAACGGGCGGCGGTCTTCAGGAGTGCAGACCGGGCTTGGGACCAGGTTCGGCGACAGCGGCGGATGAAGTTCTCCACTGACGGGTAAGCAGTCTCTATTTCTTGGGCCGGGAACAGGAGGCTGTAAGCCATGAGCACACTGGAAAGGTGTGAGTCCGGTGGCAGAACTGACCAACGAGTTGTGGGCGTATTCCACCCAAAGGAGCTGGGAGGACCAGGAGGTGGGTTGGCTGGATGCCATGCAGCGAAGAGTGGTCTCCATTTGTTGGTTCATCCGCTCTGTCTGGCCGTTGGACTGGGGGTGGTATCCTGATGACAGGCTGGTGGACGCCCCCAGTAGGCGGCAGAACTCCTTCCAGAATGCAGACGTAAACTGAGGCCCTCGATCCGACACCACGTCAGTAGGCAGGCCGTGCAGACGGAAGACGTGGAGCAGCATCAGTTCAGCAGTCTCTTTAGCGGAGGGGAGCTTGGGCAGAGCGATGAAGTGGGCCATCTTACTAAACCGGTCCACCACCGTCAGGATGGCAGTGTTGCCGTCTGACAGTGGCAGACCGGTGACAAAGTCCAAGGAGAGATGGGACCAGGGACGATGAGGGACCGGGAGAGGTTTCAGGAGGCCCGCAGGAGCTTGGCGGGGCGTCTTACTCTGGTTGCAGATCGGGCAGGCATTTACAAAGTCTTTGGTGTCTTGGTCCAGAGTCGCCCACCAAAAGCGTCGCTGCAGGACCTCCCTGGTCCGAGCGGCCCCTGGGTGACAGGTCAGGCGAGATGCGTGGGCCCACTGCAGAACCTCAGACCTGAATTCTTGTGGCACGAATAGTCGGTTCTGCGGACAGGAACTGGGACCCGGCTGTTCCTCCAGCGCTGTCTTGATCCGCTCCTCCAACTCCCAGGTGAGAGCGGCCAGGAGACGGGAAGCAGGGAGAATGCTGTCGGAACGGGAAACCTCCTCATCCTCCCCCACCAGGAACTGCCGGGACAGCGCATCCGGTTTAATGTTCCGGGAACCAGGTCTGTAGGAGAGCGTGAA
>NW_024615983.1:0-1232 GCF_008729295.1 Plectropomus leopardus
CACAGGCTACAAAAGCAGGAGGGCCCCCATCATGTGTGAAGCCATGCTGCCAAACGAGCTGAACACATTTTATGCTCGCCCTAACCTCCTCACTAAAGACTTAGCTGTGAAGTCTACTCCTTCTCCAGAGGACCGGCCACTCTCAGTGACCACAGCAGATGTGAGAAAACTCCTGCTGAGAGTGAATATAAACAAGTTCGCCGGCCCAGACAACATTCCTGGATGAGTACAAAAAACTTGTTCTGATCACCTTGTTAATGTTATAACTGACATTTTTAACATTTCGTTCTCACAAAAGACACACACTCCTGTCTACATCAGTGGAGCTGAGGTGGGGCAGGTGAACAGCTATAGGTTCCTTGGAATTGCGATCACTGAGAACCTATCTTGGTCATCGCACATCACCACCCAGGTTAAAAACGCACAGAAAAGGCTTTACTTCCTACGGAAACTTAGGAAGGCTAAATTCCAGAGCAGGATCCTGGTTAACTTCTACAGAGGAGCAATAGAAAGCATCCTGACTGGAAACATCAAGAACTGGCATGGTTTGTGCACGACCCAGGACAGGAAGGCTCTACAGCAAATGATTAAAACTGCCCAGAACATCACTGGTTCCCATCTACAGAGCATCAGTGACCTCGGTGAAGCGAGGTGTCTCCACAGAGCCCAAAGGATACTGAAAGACAGCAGCCACCACAGCCACAGTCTGTTCACCCTGCTGCCATCTGCAAAAAGATACAGAAGTATCCCCAGCCGAACCACCAGACTACGGAGCAGCTTCCTTCCCCAGGCTGTGAAACTCCTCAACTCCTCCTTCGACGCCGAAAGATGTAGCAGGATTTAGGAGCAACTTCAATTTCATTTCATCTTAAACCATGTTTAAGAAAACTGAAAATAAATCTACCTTTTACATTGTACTTGAAAGTTAAAAAATGAAAATAAAAAAGTATATTACCTGAAAAAGTGCTTTAAAATAAATACTGAATTGTTATAATTATAAACATAGTTTTTTAGATTTTTTCCCCCTAAAAAAAAATCAAAATCTACTCATTTATTGAAATTAATGGTATAATTTTCACCATGTTACTCATTGCCTTTTTTTCTCAGTAATTTTGAAAGAAATAAAACCAATTTGCACATGGTTCAAAAGGTTAACAGCTGTGCTTACTATCTGGGGAGGGCGGCTAACTGCTGACTTAGTCCGTAGTGAAGTACAGCAAATAGCTGGAATC
>NW_024615984.1:0-1559 GCF_008729295.1 Plectropomus leopardus
CTTTTGAAGAGTTTTTAAACTTATACATGGTGGTTTAGTTTTCCATAAAAATTTGGAAATACTCGAGTCTAATGATTTGAACCAAGTGAGGGGAGGTTGAGATGGAACCATTGATATTGAAGATATAATTTATTTTCGGCAGGACCATCATTTTAACTGTTGCCACTCTTCCCATAAGCGATACGGGCAGATTCCTCCACCGAGTGAGATCATCCTCTATTGTTTTAAGTAGGGGAATGTGATTTAGCCGTGTCAGGTCAGACAGCCTGGCAGAAATGTTGATACCTAGGTATCTAATGTTTCCCGATTGTAGTGGGGCGGTTGACCAACTCTTGAAGTTAGAGTTTATAGGTAGGACTGTTGATTTGTTCCAATTAATAGAGTAGTCTGAAATAGAGGAAAATTTGTCTATGGTGCTGTTGTCTCAGAGAGAGAAGCTTGTGCATTTTGAAGGAAAAGTAGTACATCATCAGCATAAAGGCTTATCTTATGGTTCACATTTACTGTTCGAATCCCTTTGATATTATGATTTTGCCGAATTGCAGCTGCGAGTGGTTGATAAATATGGCAAAAAGGGATGGAGAGAGTGGCCAACCCTGCCTGGTGCCCCTTTGGAGATTGAAGCTTGGAGAAGTTTGATCATTTGTTCTGACACAAGCACTGGGTGAACTGTATAATATTTTGATCCAGAATAGAAAGTTGTCTCCGAACCCAAATTTTTGTAATGCAGCAAAGAGAAATTTCCAGTTCACCCGGTCAAAAGCCTTTTCAGCATCTAATGAGACTATTATGGCTTCCTTATTCTGAATATTACAGTAGTCTATCAAATTGATTAGTCTGCATGTGTTATTTGTAGAGTGTCTGCCCCTGATAAACCCTGATTGGTCAGGATGTATTATGTGAGGTGTTATTTTTTCAATTCTTCTAGCCAGCGCTTTGCAAATGATTTTTAAATCTACATTTATAAGTGATATTGGAGGATAGCTAGATGGGAGTAATGGGTCTTTATCTGGTTTAAGGAGGAGGCTAATGTTTGCACAGTTCATGTTAGGAGGGAGTATGGAAGTTTCCTTTATTTCGGCAACCATTCTGTTGAAAATTGGTGCGAGCATTGGCCAGAATTCTTTGTAGAATTTGTAGGCTTTCTTGTTCGGCAGATGCTGAAGGGCTTCATGAAGTTCCTCTATTGAAATAGGTGACTCCAAAGCCATGATCTGTTCATTATTTAATTTTGGTAGTTCAGCTGCACTTAAAAAAGCATCTATGCTAGAGTTTGATGGATTCATTTGTGATGAATACAAGTTTTTGTAAAAATCCCTAAATATGTTATTTATTTCTTCTGGGACACGGGTTGTTTTCCCAGCAGAGTTCTTTATTGAGGAAATTGTTACTTTTTCTTTATTCTGTTTTTGTTGGTTTGCTAAGAGTCTACTGGATTTGTTGCTGTGTTCAGAGTTCTCCAGGTGTAATCTCTGTAGCTGAAATTGTGTTTTTCTGTCAAGTAATTCATTTAGTTTCAGTTTTAATTTTCTCAATTCACTTAACAAATGTTTATCTTG
>NW_024615985.1:0-1095 GCF_008729295.1 Plectropomus leopardus
CACTTCAGATAAAGAAGTAGAGTTTGAAGCCATCCTTGACTCTTCAATGATCACACAGTGGTCTAATGACATGATGCGGAACCATTACGAGTGGCTGTTCATCAACATGACAGTCAACGAGACGACCATCAACAATTTTAGCTACAACCAAAGCGTGATCTTTTACACTGTAAGTATTGAGTATATTTTACTGCTAATATTTTTTTCAGCAACAATCTGCATGTAGACTTTCTGCAGTTCCAGTTGCTTTTGTACTTAAACCTGCAATAACAGATTATCCCTTTTTTGCCACTCAAAGGAAGCATCAGTCAAAGAACGACATAATAATTAATTCCAAATTGCGTTTATGGCAAACTTGCAAATCCACTCTTATTTTAGCTCTGTGTTTGGTCTCTACCAGCTATTTACCTGCTGAAAATTAAAATACTGCAGCCGAATGAGAACTGTGAAAGTTATAGCTCCTTTCACACATGCAATTAAAACTTGAAATAAACTTAACTAACATGCTTGGATGCAAGTTTTCAAATTTCCTTTCGACATTCAGAGCTGCAACCTCTCTTTCAAATCTGCAGTTTACTCTGGTGAGTCTGTAACCGGTTGTTTTTAACCGTTTGTAGACATTCATTTCAAATGTGTATGCTTTGTGTTGGGATGCATGCGTGCTGTAATCACTTTAACAGTTTTTTGTCACATGAACATACAACAGAACATAGTAACACTCCTTCTATACTGACTGACGAAAACTTTATTAAACCTTTATTAAAAGTTTAATTATGGCCCGAGCACCCACCGGTGCGAGGACCCTCTTGGAATGCAAGGAATCATTTGGGCCCGAGCACCGAATGGTGTGTCCATTCTCAACACCTTGGTGAAGAAAGGTTATCACAGGTCCGTGCAAAACATTTACAGTTATCCCATGACTTGGCGTACCATTTTGGTGTCTTGCCATAAAACAGGAAATTGTTGTAACTTTGGTGTACATTGTCTGATCTGCCTGAAACTTCATAGGTATGATAAGCGTCCCGCCCTAAACACATCTGTTTGACACTTTTCACTAGTTGTATTAGCGCCATCTACTGGCAACAGGAAGTAAGC
>NW_024615986.1:0-1245 GCF_008729295.1 Plectropomus leopardus
TTTTGTTTTTTTTTTTAAAAAACTGTAGTTGAAGTTAGGAGATCTGGGAGTTCTGCTTTGTCAACATGGTTACGAAAATACAAATATCATTGACTAGTTTGCAACCAGCAGAATACAGATATGTAGCACAGTATGGTTTACTGAAGTTGCTAAATCTTTGAAATATTGACTGATTTAAACTTGTCATATTATTGAAGTTGCAACAACTTCACAAAATTATGTAAATATAAGTACATTTTAAGTGAACTTAACAATTTGCTATAAATTAAATGCAAATTAAGACTAATAGTCATATTTATTTAAAATTTTCTACCATTTTTTTTTTAAAAAGTCACATCAAATTGTCAGATTTTACAGTATGGTTGAAACAGAGTAGTAAGTGGGCCGTTGGCTTTTTTTTTTTTTTTTTTTTTTTGTCAAATAATTTCTCAATATTTCATCCTGTCCTGATAATTGCATGCAGAAACTTTACAGAATAAGCAAATGTTTGATGGCTGCAATTTACTTCAATCAAATATATCATAATAAATAGTCTAACACATATTTTAATGATTGAATGTAAATATATAAATAGCCATGCCTCTGTTGCTGCTGCATAACTCCGGTTCCCTGCACTGATCCATGCAGCCAGGCTTTCCGTGCAGCGGGTTAGTTTACTAACTGTAGTACAGCAGCCACCACGCTTTGTGTGTGTGTGTGTGTGTGTGTGTATGTGTGTGTAAGTCGTGTTAAATAATGGATCTAAAATCACTTAGACTGTGTTGACATGATCTGGGAGGCAGACTTAGACTCTCACAGAGCCCCGGAGTCACAGGCTGTCAGTGCTCTGATGCCAGTGCATGTGTTCATTACGACTGTATTAAAAATCAAGAAAACGTGCTGCACTGAGAAAAACCCCAAAACCCATGCGCCATGTCACACGTGTTCTCTGACAATGACGTAATCACATCTCACCGAGCTGCGTTCAGGGTTAATACAGTGTGCATGAAGGATTCATAATCACTTATGGACACTTTTTGCGGAAGTAAAACAGTTGGCTACGAATCTAATTGGCTGCTAATAACTGAAACGTGTTATGGAGTGATACTGTTGTAACTTTTTTTTGCAACTTTATTTATGTTTTCAAAATATAACCATTTGACATATGAATTCATGTATGTAATTGATTGTCCTTCACACAGATACCCACCCGGACCCACCCATCTTCATAACCCAGTCTTGGGTTATGT
The DNA here is from genome assembly GCF_008729295.1 of Plectropomus leopardus. NCBI lineage: Eukaryota > Metazoa > Chordata > Actinopteri > Perciformes > Serranidae > Plectropomus > Plectropomus leopardus. The sequence continues at coordinate 1,230 of NW_024615986.1, forward strand.
AAATTCAGTACATAAG
>NW_024615987.1:0-1424 GCF_008729295.1 Plectropomus leopardus
CAGTGCACGTCTCATAATGTACTGTTTTCCTTCCAGACTGTTAATCTGTATATTTGTGTTACCTGTTCTGTTTGTTTTGTTTCCTGTTGTAGTTGTTGTAATGTGTCACCACTTATGCTTAAATCCATCGTGTTTCAATGATGCTCAGTCCGACTACATATTTTACAAAGATACACTTGTCACAGACATACATACACACACATACAAGAAAACAAATATTCAACAACTTGTTTATGCAGGTTCCTCAGGAAGGCAGCTGCACACATCTAACACACACGCACGCACACACACACATACATACGCACACCTCCACTTATTTAAATTACAATTTACACTCAATAAGTTAGTTTAGATATGAACACGTTATGGTTTGTCACTTGGAATGTGCGTGGAATTGGATCGCATGAAAAAAGACTCAAAATTTTTTAACACCTTAATAACCTTCAGGCAGACATTGTTCTACTGCAGGAGACTCACATATCCAAAGTAGGACATCATAAACTTAGTTCATCACAGTTTCCTCACACATACTTAGCTAGCTATAATACCAAACAAAGAGGTGTAGCTATTTTAATTAGTAAAAAAATAAATTTCACTTGCAATAACACTACCACAGACCCAGAAGGACGATTTATAATAATCAATATATCGACACATAATACAGAGTTATGCATTAATATATATGGTCCAAATGTTGACAACCCCTCCTTCTTCCACAGCTTTTTCACTGCACTTTCGGCACACTCAGAGACAACACTTTTTATCCATCACCACAGACCCAAATTTTTGGATGCAAATTTGTTCAAATACCTTCAAAATGACCCAAAGCGCCAACTTACAACTCATACAGTACAAGGTTCTTCACAGAACACACTACACTGGACAAAGGATGTTCAAGATGGGCCTTACACACAGAAACTTCTGTTTGAACTGCACGGGTGGCCCATTAGATACGTATATGCATGCTGTTTGGTTTTGTACACCGGTCAACATATTTTGGCAAAAGATTTGTGAAGACCTATCGACATGTCTAGGACACCCCATCCCTGCCTCCCCCTCACTTTGTTTGCTAGGTGATCACACTAACATCAATATGGACACTAACAAATCCTACATGCTCCTTGCAGCTCTAAGCATTGCCAAGAAAACTATCCTCATGAATTGGAAATCCAAAAAGAATCTAAGTATAACTCAATATAAAAATCTTCTATTAGACCACATCTCCATGGAGAAAATGTCTGCCTGTACAAAAAATCTACTAACAGAATTTGAACAACCCCCACTGTCTCTGTCCCTGGTCCTGCAGGGCTGGACAGGGGGTCTGTGGTCTGGGGGTGTGGCGTCAGTTCTGCTGCGGGGGTGTCGCCAGTGTCTCTGGGATGGTGGTCGGCCTCTCTGTGCGGGACTGGGCTGGGTGGTTGCTT
>NW_024615988.1:0-1405 GCF_008729295.1 Plectropomus leopardus
TTTGGGTGCGAGAGGTCCCGGGTTCAAATCCCGGACGAGCCCTGGGTTTAAAACCAATGGGGTTAGCAGTCTGAGAGAAGGCAGGCAGGCAGCTGCGCCATATATACTGTTAACTGCACAAACTCAGTGTCAGTATTAGCAGAATTACCATCAGCTCAATGAGGGTTATGTTTGCCTTTGTAAGAAGTCATCTGAACATTATATAAAACAAGGTCAAGAAAATGTATCAATAAATTCAAAATAAAAAAAGGCTGGTCCTCATGTACAAAGTGAAATTTTAAATATAATTTTTTTTCTGAAAAACATGGCCCGTTGGTCTCGGGCTATGATGAGTTCAAATCCCGGACAAGCCCTGGGTTTAAAACTAATTGGGTTAAAGGTCACAAAAACACACAACATGCAGTTCACTGTACAAACAGCCAGCATGCAGCATGTGAACTGTCAAGTGCACAAATGCAATCTCAATAGTAGAATTATCGTTAGTTTATATTAGCCTATTTAAGAAATCATCTGAATCTTTTATAAAACAAGTTCAAGAAAATTAAAAAAATAAATATAACTTTTTTCAGTATACAGTGTGGCTCGTTGGTCTAGGGGTATGATTCTCGCTTCGGGTGTGAGAGGTCCCGGGTTCAAATCCCGGACGAGCCCTGCACTTAAAACCAATGGGGGTAACAGTCTAGAAGAAACAACATGTAATTCACTGTAGAAACAGCCAGCTGCAGCACATGTACCGTCAACTGCACAAACACTATCTCAATTTCAGCAGAATTACCTTAAAATGAATAAAGGTTATATCAGTCTATGTAAGAAACATACAACTCAACATACAGTAAACTATATTTTAAACTTATCCACTGCAGAAATGACAGTAATGGGTAATTTAAGTGAAGTAGCAAAGAAAAATTTTAACCTACATTCTTAAATGTATGATTCTGTATGATTGTATGATTAGGGAGCCCTGGGGTTTAAACCAATGGGGTTAATGGTGCAAATGAAACAACATGCAATTTACTGTACAAGCAGGCAGCTGCAGCATATGTACTGTGAACTGCACCAACTCAGTCTCAGTGTCAGCAGAATTACCATCAGCTCAATGAGGGTTATATTTGCCTTTGTAAGAAGTCATCTGAACATTATATAAAACAAGGTCAAGAAAATGTAATAATAAATTCAAGATAAAAAGGCTGGTCTTCATGTACAAAGGGAACTGTATTTTAAACTTATTCACTGCAGAAATGATAATAATTGACAAAGTAAGCGAAGTAAAGAGGAAAAGTTTAACTTACATTCTTAAATGAAAGTTGGTTTTCTAATTGAAAGAAAAGACTAATTCATTTAATTTCATTAACAACTTCATTCAGATTTAGGGTTCAAAGTTCCATTTGAAAACAACAGTAGGAGT
>NW_024615989.1:0-1141 GCF_008729295.1 Plectropomus leopardus
TGAGGCGGCGGTCCAGGACCTGTCGAGCCGGAACCCAGGACCGTTCCTACGGACCGTACCCCTCCCAGTCCACGAGGTACTGGAGACCCCTGCCGCGGCGCCTGGACCGAAGGAGCCGACGGACCGTGTAAGCCGGGGCCCCGTCAATGATCCGAGGTGGAGGAGGCGGCTGAGAGGCAGGCTGCAGAGGACTCTCCCGGACCGGCTTGATCCTGGAGACGTGGAACGTGGGATGAATTCTCATGGCACGGGGCAGCGTCAGACGGACAGCCACAGGGTTGATGACCTTTTCAATGAGGAACGGACCGATGAACTTGGGAGCCAGCTTGCGGGAGTCCACCCTCAGCGGAAGGTCCTTGGTGGCCAACCAAACCCGTTGACCCACCCGGTAGGGGGGAGCCTGGGATCGGCGTCGATTAGCCGCCGAGGAGTAGCGACCCGCGGCCCGTAACAACGTGGTCCTGGCTCGGTTCCAAGTCTGGCGGCAGCGACGAATAAAGTCCTCCACCGAGGGGTAGGCCGTCTCCCTCTCTTGGGCAGGAAACAGAGGAGGCTGGTACCCATAAGCACACTGGAAGGGGGAGAGCCCCGTGGCAGAGCTCTGAAGGGTGTTGTGGGCAAATTCCACCCACAAGAGCTGTGATGACCAGGAGGCGGGGTGAGACGAGGCCATGCAGCGCAGCGCCGTCTCCATCTCCTGGTTCATCCGCTCAGTCTGTCCGTTGGATTGGGGGTGGTACCCGGAGGACAGGCTGGCGGACGCCCCCAAAAGACGGCAGAACTCCCTCCAGAATGCTGAGGCGAACTGGGGCCCTCGATCGGAGACCACATCAGAAGGGATGCCGTGCAGTCGGATGACATGCTGGAGGAGCAATCCCGCTGTCTCCTTGGCAGAGGGGAGCTTGGATAAGGGCACCAGGTGCGCCATCTTGCTGAACCGATCTACCACTGTCAGGATCGTGGTGTTGCCTCCTGACAGTGGCAGACCGGTGACGAAGTCCAGGGCGATGTGGGACCATGGGCGATGAGGAACGGGAAGTGGATGCAGATGACCAGCAGGAGCCTGGCGAGAGGTCTTACATTGATTACAGACCGGAGTTCACAAAGTCTTTGGTGTCGGTGATCAATGTGGGCCACCAGA
>NW_024615990.1:0-4160 GCF_008729295.1 Plectropomus leopardus
GGTCTATTTTCGTTGTGGTGTCATTGTGCTGTATGGAGAATAACTGGCAGTGATTCATCAGCAATAACCATAGCAACTCCACTGATCCATGGAAATGAATATGTTGTCATGGCCGCGGGCTGAATGGAAACACGGTCACCGGCGAGCGCGTCAACGTTTGACGGAGATAAGTTCATTTCTGACCTGTCAAAATATAAGATTTCATCAACAGGTTTCTCAATATGTTTCACATATTTCCCTTTCACTTTCACTATTTTGCGTTTTCTTAGAACTAAATTGCATACTAGTATCATACTAAATGAATGACCGGGAATAATAGGGAATTATAGGAATTATAATAAGCAATTTTTTTTAAAAAAGGAAGTTGTAAATGTGTGAAATGATCATTTGAAAACAAAAAAAAGCCAGTGACCAAAAAAAAAAAGAAATTTAAAATTGGTAATGCTCAAAGTGAAAAAGGATGGAGACTTATAATGGCAATGGAGGTAAGAAAAGAGAATATTAAATGTTAGAGAAATATTGAAAATTATTTGGCAATGTAATTTTTTTTAATCTGATCCATTTTTCTATTTTCAATGCCGCGTTTAGATTTTGCTCTTTGTCACTGTTTTATTTTGCATTTCTTGCAAATCAGGTTTAATTAAAAAAAAACAAACATTTTGTCCTCACATGATTATGATCAATATAAGACAAGACACGATACGATACAATACGGTACGGTACAATACTGTATGATACAATACGGTACGGTACGACACTTATTGGTACGATACTCTATGGTATGGTATGGTGCGATACGATACAGTATGGTATGATACGATACGATACGATACGATAATCCTTAAGTAGTCCCACAATGGGGAGATTTTACAGCAGCAAGGTGTGTACAAGATAAACAAGCAAAAACAACAATATTAATAATAAAAAATAAGTTGTAGACTCAACAGTTAAAAAATATTTACATCAATTGCACATGGACATAACTACTAAGAAAGCCATTTAGATCTCTTTTATTTTCCATGAAATGTTACTTTATACAATAAAATAAGGGTCTATAATTCTCTGTCATGGAGTATATCACTAATAAATCATGAGATATAAAAAAGATGAATCAAAATCAGTTAAATGTAAACGTCAATGTTTTTTTTAGTCAGAAAACCCTCATATTTTTTACTTGTATTTCTTTATAGGGCAGACCTGAGGCATTCAATATGGCGGACGCGCAAACGCATAGCAATATGGCGCAGAACCGCTTGATTGCGCAAGCTGATTACGGTGATTATGGGGGCAATGGCCGAAAAATAACCAAAAACAATGGGAAAACTGCCCATTCTGCTGCTGAAAACAGCGTACACAGAGTGACAGAAGTGGTTCGAGGAAGAAAAGTGAGCTAAAAGGGAAGAATTCAACTGAGCACGACCTAAAACGAGCGTAAACACCGGAGCTAACGAGAGCTAACGGGAGCTAACGGGAGCTAATGGGAGCTAATCGGAGCTAACGGGAGCTAACGGGAGCTAATCGGAGCTAACGGGAGCTAATGGGAGCTAGTGGGAGCTAATGGGAGCTGAAAGGACCCCAAGCTAACGGTGAGTTAGCCTCATTTCTGCTTCACAGCTAATTTACGTTTCACCTGGTTAATTTATGTTATATGTGTGGTAAATAAAGCCACTTTAATGAGACGGTTTCACGCGCTGTAAACACTGTATGCTGTGTGTTGTGTTACTGTGATGTAGCTTTGGAGCTAATGTTAGCTCGTGTCTGACGCTAATGCTAGTTAGCATTATTATTGTGAGGACACTTCCGGTGCACGCTACTGCTTTTAGTCACCTCTAGTGCACAAGAACAGAGTACTAATAACAGAAGTTCAAAATATTAATATTAAATATTATCCCTCAAGCATAGATATTGATTTTACATTTTGATTTTGCCTGTTCTCTGTATCTTCAACAAACAATTCTTTTTAAAACATGGAAAAATTGTGAGTTTTGTATCATAATTTAAAATTTTTATTTTAAACAAATCCAATAATACATGTAACAGCGTAGGAGGGAGATTAAAACCGTCACATATACCTACTTGTTTTTATTAGATAAAAATGACATCCAAAAACGTTGTTTTTTTTGTTTTTATTTTTATGTGTGCATGAATTATGAATTAAGCCTCTGTTTTGTCACTGGAAGGTTTTTTTGGCCTCAGAATGACTTAATTTTATTCAATATGGTTATATTTGACAGATTATAACCCGATATGAGTACATTTTAATGTCTTGAAGAAAGCGATGAGCAACTGAAGAAGAACTGACCTGAAAAATGACACGAAATTAGAAAAAACAAAGAATGAAAAATGAACAAATAAACCAAAAATGAACAAATTAGAAAGTAAAAGAATGAGTAAATAAATAAATAAATAAAAAGCGAGGAAATTACCTGATTAAAAAATAAATAAAATTGATAATATTTCTTTAAAATTATTTTAAAAATTGGCCTTGAATTATATAATGAGAAATACAGTGTTCAGAAATTTCCCTAGCTATAAAAAAAATAAAAAATAAAATAATATAAAAAATAAAATTAAATTATAAAAAAACACTTTTTTTGCCTTTTTCCCCCATGTTTTTTAAAATAAATCAAACCAATTTTATTTCAGAGGTTTCAATACTTGTGAAAAAGTGTCCGAAAGGAAAGCGAAGTAAATTAATAGTGAAAAGTACAAACTGTGGGAGCTTTAACTGTGTTTGGCGTCAGCGTGTACCTGCGCAGGGCCTCCTGCGGCCGTCTGTTGTTTGCTTAATCACCAGCAGCACTCAGGAATGTTGTTATTCACCCAGCAGCTGTTGATCTGAAACTAGTGGAAAATGTCAAAGAGGCACTCATTGTTTGTTTAGTTCCCAGGTGAGCTGGTGTCACCCTGCAGATCTGAATGAGTCACGATGAATGAGGAAAACACGAGAGAGCCGGAGGGAGCTAAAAGACGCAAAAAGACTCCAGAGACACAAGAAACGCACACAGCGGAGGAGCAAAAACACACACAGGTGCTTTGTCAATCAAATTTATGTCCTGCAAATGCACGTTGGCCCGTAGAGGCCAGCAATTTCTAGATTCAAACAAGCAGCGGGACTGAGCGTATCAATACCTGGCACGGAAATCTACAGTGGAATAAGGTTTTAGTCATTTTAAATTCACTGTAAAATAAGTTGATCTCATTCAATCTCGGAAAGCGACTGCCTCAAAAAAGTAAATATTACTATAAATCTTCATTTATGTTTACTTGATATCTAAGTTTACTCAAAATTTAGCTTAAATTTAGTTTTTTTTTTGTTTGTTTTTTTGAAGTTCCGAGAAAATGACTAATATATAAATATAATGTATTAAACGCATTTTTTACTTAGAATTGTTTTTATATTCTAATAAGGGAATAAGAGAGCAGTAAAAAAAAAAGGCCAAAAAGTACTTTTTGGACTGTTTTTACTTTAATGACACTATTTACCCAAATATTTATTTTAATAATTGGCGAAATATAGTTCACCTGCTGCTTTCTTTTTGTAGCCCGTTTCAGATTGTCTCCGTCATGTCCGTCCAACCGTCGTGTCCGTCCAACCGTCGTGTCCATCCAACGCCAGCTTCCAGGGGCGGACCAGGAATGCGGGACAGGACCGCTGAATTACGCAACGTCCCTCAACGCTCCAGTCACAGGAAGTTCAGAATCCGTCCATACCTGCGCGGGGGACGAGGCAGTCTGAGGTCCGCCGCTCCGTGGATTTAGGTGAAGGTTGCTAAAAACGAGCTCTGATTACTTTTCATTTGACACTGTTCTCTTCCCGTAGCATCCATTATTAATGAGCGCTAATGGCAGCGCTGAAGCGTCTATTGATTAGGATTTTCTTACCTCTAATCTAATCATAGCAGAGGCCCTGAGAGACGGGGGGGACGGGACATGTACACTGTACCTCAAACACTCGGGTCTGGTTCTAATCTGCTTTGAATGGGGGCAATCAGATGTTTTGGGGGGTAATATGAGTTATTCTTTAGGTGCGAAAAGGAAAGAAAATAAGAGAAAATAAGATAAAATAAAATAAAATAAGAGAAAATAAAATGAAATAAAACAAGAGAAAATAAAATAAGAGACAATAAAATAAAATAAAATAAATTAGAGATAATAAA
>NW_024615991.1:0-3121 GCF_008729295.1 Plectropomus leopardus
GTCAGTGAGAAACCATTCAGCTGCTCTGAGTGTGGGAAAAGATTTGACCACAAAGGGAGTCTCAACAGACATTTGATGACTCACACAGGAGAGAAATCAGTGAGCTGCTCTGAGTGTGAGAGAAGATTTAAGCAGAAGGGAAATCTGAAGCAACATATGAAAACCCACACAGGAGAGGACAGGTTCAGCTGCTGTTTTTGTCACCGGAGGTTCACTTTGCTTTCTTGCCTCAGAAACCATCAGTGTTTAGGATCTCAACCAACCAGATACAGGTTGCTGCCACGTCCCCCCAGTGATGATGGGAAGGAGACCAGAGAGACCCAGTCAGCTGTACACTCTCTGAGAAATGATGAAACCTCCGACAGTTTTCATGGGTGTGATGTCTGGACGTGTCCTGAACCTCAGACTGAGGTCATTATTGATGGCTCGGAGACTGGAGAGCCTCCGTCAGGTGAAACCTTTTTTTTTTACGCTGCATTTAATGCTCTTTGCATCATGCACAAAGCACTTCGCTTTTCACAGCTTTTTGAAATTCTGAAAACAGCTCAATTAAGCCAAAAAATGTATCTCCTACCTAGGAGACAATGTCTACTAGATGGATAATCCTAGGTAGATGATATCTCCTTGGTAGAAAATGTCTGTAGATAATATTATCTAGGTAGCTAGAATCTCCTAGGTGGATAATATCTCTGGATAATATCTTCCAGGTGACCTAAAAGTTTATATCCTACCAGATAATATGTCCAGAGTCAATAATATCCAGGGAGATAATCTCAAGATAATATCTGCTAGGTAATATAATATCTGTAGATAATATCTCCTAGGTAGACAATATCTCTTAAAAATATCTCCTAGGAGACCAAAAAGACAACACCTACAGAAAATGACTCCTAGATAGATACTATCTTGAGATAATATATCCCTGGTAGACAATATCTGTAGATATCTTCTAGGTAAATAAAATCTCCAAGGTAGATAATATAATGTAATACAAAGTTTATCTCGTACATAATATCTCCAGGAAATATTTCGTAGGTGTATAATATTTCTTAACTAGATAATATGTCTAGAAAATACGTCTCTGACATCTCTGTCCTCATACTTGTATGCGTTCTCTGTGTTGCCGTTGAAACAGGCAACAGATGGAGTCAAACGTTTCACCGAATAATAAAGGAGGCGACGGCGCAGGAGGTCGTAATATTGCACTGGTGCTGCACAATTTGGTAAAAATGTGCGATTGTGATTATACTGAACAATGTTGCGATTTGCGATTATGATAAAATAAATAAATGATATCGTGAGTACCTTCATGGTTATCAAGAAAAATGCAGAGAATAATAATAGTTTCAAAGTGTGTATTTCTCAACTCAGAACATACAAATATTAAGTAGAATAAGAAGTTTTTACAGTACTGTTTTCAGAATAATTTAATATTTTCCCATAAAAATAAGTGTTTCCTTTAACTGGCTAAAGTTTTTCTCTTGGCTTTGGCTGCAGGTGGACTTTCCACATCCAGGCTATCCTCCTCCAAAAATATGGTGCGCTGCGTTTCAGGCTGCTGCTGCTGCTGGTGAATTTCCATCACCTATAATAATGATAACATGAATAATAATAATAATCAGAATAAGAAGAACCTTAATATATATAGCACACTTTTAAATTCATCAAAAGCAAAAGCAAACACATAACAGACAATTACTAGTAACCAACAAGCTGTTTGTAACCATGTGGGGCTGATAATGCAGTTTGACTTATTCAGAATGGTCGAATAATATAATTTATAAAAAAATACAGATTAAAAAAAGAAATAGTAAACATGGCAGATAGGCAGAGGAGTGCAGAAAGAATTCACTTACCAATAGCAAGATGAGGTCTATGGCCAAAACAGCGGAGTCTTTGCCGTTATTAAGCTGCACCGTCTTGATGATGTTCGTGGCGTTGTCTGTCGCGATGGTCACCTGACGCTCCTCACAGGTCCCGCGCTGCGTAAGCCTCTCAGGCCCGATGCAGTGTTTTCTCGCATGCATTCTTCATATTTTCTCTGCGCTGTCTCAAGGGTTGACACAGATCGGTCGGTCGATCGTGGCGACTTGAACTTTGCAGGTTTTACACTGCAGGTCTTTCTGTGCAACGTCGCCGTACCTGAACCCAAAGTATCACCATATAACAGACGTTGCATTTTTTGTCGCTACCGACTCAGCCTGGGCTCCACACACTAGAGGAGAGGCAGTCACGTTCACAGGCACACACACGCACATTTATTTGATTTAAATCGCAAATCGCAGCCTTGTTTGTGGTTATGTAATCGCACTGTCTGAAATCGCAATTGCAATTGCGATTAGATTAATCGCGCAGTAAACGGAGGCAGCGTTGTGGTCGGCGGTGCTCAGTGAGGTCATTAAACACATGGTCACATGTGGACTGAGAACTATTTTCATTCTGTTCTGCTTATTTCACTTAATTTGTCTCCTACATTTGTATCTCGCTGGAACTGCGCCACACTGTCTCCACAATCTGTATCAGATTCAGAGTTTGGACAGAAGGCTCCGTTAACGTCGAGCATTAATCACAGTTTGTCTCAGGGTGTGTCTCCTGTGTGCTGCAGACATCCAGCAGCTGGTGGGTCAGGACCAGGTTCCCGCTCAGCAGCTGGAGTGGAGCTCCAGTGACGATGAAGAGGAGAAGCCTCAGTCCTCACAGCGGCACCAGAGACTCACTGTGCCTCAGCCAGCTTCAAACTCTCCGAAGGAAGAAGTCGTCGCCGTCAGAGATTCAGAGAAACCGTTCGGCTGCTCTGAGTGCGAGAGAAGATTCAGCCGGGTGTTAGACCTGAAGATACACAGGAGATATACTCATCCGAGAGAGAAACCTCACAGCTGCTCTGTCTGTCAGAAAACTTTCACGGAGAAACTGACATTACAGAAACACATGCGAATTCACACAGGAGAGAAGCCTCACAGCTGCTCCGTCTGTCTGCAGACATTCAGGTGGTACAGTCAGCTTCAGAGCCATCACTGCGGAGGATCGAAACCAATCAGGACCCGAGTCCTGCTGCCCCGCCCCCCCAGCGATGAGCAGGTAGTGTTTGTGTACGTGTAGGTGTCACATGATCGCTCTCTGA
>NW_024615992.1:0-1162 GCF_008729295.1 Plectropomus leopardus
TTCTTTTTTTCAAGCCCATATTATTTTTTAATATGGTTGACCTGCTTTATTATATATATATGTGTAGTTTTTCAATAAAGTTATTAAAAAACACTCTCTCTTTCTATCTGCTCCTGACACTCTTTGTATCCGTGTATCTTGCCCTTATGGAAAATCACTACAATAATAAACAGTATATTACTATAGGAATGGATGGATTACTTAACGGGCCAAACAGGCACAGGTCCAAGGGCCCAAACTGTCAGGGTCTGGTCTTCACCTGAACAGTGTAAGGTTGTTCAGATTATCATATACAAACCAAAAGAGCTTCAAACTGACTACAAAGAGACACAAAAAGATTACAAAGAGATGCAAAGGAACTGCCAAGAGAAACAAATTAATCATAAAAAGAGACAGGAAAACAGCAAAAAGATACAAAGTGACCTAAATAAGACACAAAATGACTACTAAGAGACACAAAACCACCAAATGAGGCAAAACAGGACACAAAATGACCTACGAAGGCATAAAATTAGGCAAGCTCAAAGAAACACAAAAGACTACAAACAGTTACAAAACAACAAAACAAGACGCAAAACCAAAACCACCACAAAGTCAGTCTGTCTGGCTCCTGTGTAGATAAGGTGGTGGGTCCTTTTGCATGTCTGTGGCCAGGGGGGCCAAATGTCTCATAATCCACCCTGCCTATAGGTAAAGCCAGACATGATCATTTTATTCATTCAGCACATTTATTTACAATCACACTCAAAATGATTTAAATACATGCAGCAGCAGGTAACATGTGCAGTGAAATGTAAGAAAGAAATTACAAGAAAATGAAAAAAATAAAGCATACGCAAACACACATGTAAATAACCAGAGGAAAAATAGACATTTTCATTATAATTTTGCACATGGACACAGCTGTAACAAATAAATCTACCTTGTACCTTGTACCCTGTGATAGATCTGAGTTTCTCCCTGGGAACAAGGCCAAAATGACCAAAAGTACACTCACAAGAGCTGGAACATATTTTAGTTAAAAAATGATAATTTTGAGGAATAGCTCAAATTTTGGGAAAACGGGCTTTTTTGGTTTTGTTGCTAAGAGTTAAGAAGATCTATACAACTCTCTGTCTGTTCAGTATGAAGCTACCAACAACTGATTAGCTTAGCTTATCCA
>NW_024615993.1:0-2627 GCF_008729295.1 Plectropomus leopardus
ATGAACAGACCCTGGTCTTACCTGTCTGTTGTTTGTAATTCTGGTTTTGATTGTATGAATATTATCCTGCGCCTGTATAGTGGAGGGTGACGGTGGAGGTGAAGGTAATTGGGAGGCAGGGGGTCTGTAAGTGCGTGTGTCCTTAGTGAGTGAGGAGGAGGGTGTGGCGCATGAACGGATAGTCAAGTCAATGTTCACAGATAAAAGATGTGAACCATTCTTGTTTGGGTGGAGGCCCTCGTGTTTGAAAAGGTGGGGCCTGTTTAAAAAAGCTGCAAAGTTGTCAACAAATGGGATACCTTTTCCCAGGCAGTATCCCTTCAACCACACGTGCAGCTGACGAAGACGGGTGGTGGTGACGTCACTGTAACAAGGTGGGGGAAGTGGGCCTGAGATAATTAGCCGCTTCCCCGTGTCCAGCAGGTGGTCAATTAGGGTGGTGAAGTCCCGTTTAAGAAGCTCCGACTGCTGGTATTTTAGGTCGTTGATGCCGGCCTCCAGGACCAGCGCAGAGGCTGAGCTATGATGAGCACTCAGCTGCAGAGCAGAGAATGCAATGTCCTTGACCCGTGCACCAGGGTGGCAGAAGGTCCGGCCGCCATGCACTGCCACGTGCCTGACCATGGAGGTCCCAACCACCAGCAAAGAGGGGCAGGTGCGCCTCTCCTGAGTGGACACTTGTGACTGGGCCATGGATGGTGGAGAGCGGGGCCGTGTGGCTCCATGCCTCACGGAGGAATTCCCCAGGTGAGCCCCAGGGGAGGAGCGCTGTTGTTGTGCGGCAGCACGAACACCGGTCAAATCAGACCCGGCAGGACCCGGGTGGTGTCGGTCGCGGGAGCCGGGGGCAGCCTCTGCCCCGTTGAGGGTATCCGGATCCCGGCTGCTATGGGTGGTCCCGGGATGTCTTTGGACAGCGTTCTTCAGCAGCCTCAGACGTGGCCCAGGATGGCAGCTGTCGATCCCGGACTCCAGCGGCGCAGCGGTGGGGCCCACCCGGAGGCTGCAGCGGAGATGACAGACCGGTGCGGCAGCGGGGCGCCGCTGCCTTGGTGCCCACCGATAAGGAGGGACCTGTGGGGCCGGTGGGAGGAGTGTCTCCTGGGTGGTGAGCTGCGGTCACCGCGTCGGTCCAAGGCAGGGACGGTGCAGCAGCCTCTGGAGGGGAGCTCAGACCCTGACCATCGCCTGGAGCACCAGCATACTGCGACAGAGCCTCAAAGCGGTTGGAGAGCAGGAGTGGAGGCGAGGTGGTTCCAGCCAAGGTCCTCGATCGGCCACGGCTAACCACCTCAGCCCATGAGCGCTGGAGGCGGAGGGTGGAGCAGAAGGATGGCCGCGGACCGGTGGGATCCCAGGGCACCATGTCCTGGAGGGCCGCTGAATACGAGGAGATCCGGAGACATTGCTCGTGGGCGATGGTCATACACTAGTCCAGCTGGGCTTCCTTACTCCTCAGTTCCTCGGAGAGCTGGCGGACATCATTCAACAGGTCAGCGATCTTTTTTTCCGCTTTCCTTAGTTGGAGATGATGGTCTTCAGGGGACATGGCGGTAGCCATGTAGCATAACTTAGGTTAGCTAAGTAGCTCGCGATAAACAGAGGGACAAAACCGGATTTTTCCCAAACTCCAGGTCACTTCTGTTTAGTTTGTCGTCTGTGTTCGTCTGCGTTTGTGCCACCAGAGCAGTTAGTTTGTCCGCAGAAGTTGTACGAGTTTAAAAGCTTAAAAGTTTAAACAGGAGCAAGCGACTAGCCTAGCCACCAGGCTAAAAACAAACCTGCTAAGCTAGTCCATAGAGTCCGGTAAGCCGGATAAACTAAAGACCCAAACGTGCGATGGTTAAAATCTTCGACCTCGTTAAAAGATGAAGGTAAAACAACCACTATCTATCACACTGATGTGTTGAGAAACTTCAACACTGGGAGTCTGGAGTTCCTGTGTGTAACAGTATGTAGTACCGATAAGGGATTAAAGGCTAGACCCAAAAGCAAACACACAAGCTGAGGTGTGAACAATCAACACTTTTTTTTTTTTTTTTTATGAGGAATGAGCCCGGGAATAGCATGAGGCTAGTGAGGTGGAGAGCGTGGTTTGTCCGAGGGGGACTGAGGGGTGCGTGAGGCTGGTGAGGCAGGTAGCGTGTTTGATCCGATGCGGCGAGGGCAGTGGGTAGCTGAATCCAACAGCGAAGGGCTTGGTGGCAAGGTGCTGGTGCTCAAGGGATTACTTGCACTGGAGGAGACAAAAAGCATGAATGAATATAAAATCCAAAGCAAACAGGAAACAAGAACACTTGAAACAACTTTAGTGCAAAGACAGCCAATCTAGCACGAGATAGGTAGGGGGACAATCTGGCACCAAAGCAGAGTGAGGCAGGAGTATATATGCAACCATGAAGGTGATTGGCGATGGGGCACAGGCCTTCTCCACCAGGGTTATATCAATGATGTTGACTTCAGCTCCTGAATCAATGATTCAATTCTCAATTCTCAATTCTCAATTCTCAATTCTCAATACGAATAGCTAGGGAGATGAGGTCCTCTAGCGAACCGGGCTCGTCTCAACTTGTCCTCAAATTCCTCAGATAACCCCCTGAGAAAAAAACCCCATTACAGCAGCCTCA
>NW_024615994.1:0-1153 GCF_008729295.1 Plectropomus leopardus
CGCAGTGACAATGCTGTATACCAGCCCTGTATTTGCCAACTAATTTACAACTCTATGTGTTACCAACTATAGTTATCAAAAACAACCAAAAAATAGATATAACAATAATAAAAACTTAGTTCTGGGTTGCACAAACCTCTTTGAATGGGGTCAACAGAAGACAACTAGTGAAGGCCCATTCATAGATGTGTATCCTGCTGTGATGGTTTTCAGATGAGGTGTTGGTGGCTCATTACCATTTCAATGCCCATCAAAAACACTAACATACCAGTTAAACTTTAAGTGCTAAAGACAGGTTTTAGTTCACAATACTGGAATTTAAAGTCCTGTAAAGCTGAGTGTCATTGTGAACTTATCGTATTATTATATTATTTATTATGTGCCTTTCACTTCATGCACACTCTCTGTGCACTGTGACAATGCTGCATGCCAGTGTGTGTAGTATGTGTTATAGACTGTAGTCATTAAAAAACAAACATCTTTGAATGGGGTCTAGATTAGATAATGCTAAAATACACTTACAAACACAGGTGTTTCATCCATCACTAAAAAACTATTCATTTTGAACACAATGGAATACATTACAAAACAAGATATTTGGTGTTCAAATCCATTAACTATAATAATAGCATGAAAAGATTCAGAGAACCTTGAGAAATCTCTACATAAAAGGGACAAGGCTAAAAACCAAAAATGAATGGCCATGACCTTTGACCCATAAAGCTGCACTGCATTAAATACTAACATGACTGAAGGATATCACAAAATAAGCTCGGGGACACTAAAAACCACTGACAGTGGACACAGTTTATCACTGTATCTATAAATGCAAATTAAGACTTAACTATGCAAAGTGAAAGCCAGATATCAACAAAATCCAGAAACACTGCCGACTTCCCCGGACCTGAGCTCATCTGTCATGTCACAGTGAATATTAAGACAAGTTATAATTGTGTTCACAGTATAGCCTTTATTTTAAAAAGCTACAATGACAACATTTCTGGTGCCAATTTACTAAACAATGAGCAGCTTTACTGAATAGATACATTTTTGTATTAGATATTTTTCTCTTTACAAAATGCACCTTTCTGTTTCTTTTTCATTAATCTATGGTGGAGTGTGAATATCACTCTGTCCTATCCAAAAGGGAACT
>NW_024615995.1:0-1160 GCF_008729295.1 Plectropomus leopardus
GGCAGAGACACTGACAGTATGATCACAGCACACTGACTGTTCACTCTCATTACACTGATTCAATATTCAACATGTTTCCCTCCACAGGTGTGAAGTGTGAACAGCTGACACAGCCAGCTTCTGTGACTGTGCAGCCAGGTCAGCGTCTGACCATCACCTGCCAGGTGTCCTATTCTCTAAGCAGCTATCGCACACACTGGATCAGACAGCCTGCAGGGAAAGGACTGGAGTGGATTGGAAGCTTACATGTTGGACACCCCACATATTACAAAGATTCACTGAAGAACAAGTTCAGTATCAGTGGTGACTCTTCCAGCAAGACAGTGACTCTAAACGGACAGAATCTGCAGCCTGAAGACTCTGCTGTGTATTACTGTGCCAGAGAGTCACAGTAACACAAACCATCAGAAGACCTGAACAAAAACCCCTCAGTGCCTGAACACTTGTGACATGAAGCCACCAGAGGAGGAGCCCTCAGACCACTAAGGATTTCAACACCAACTCAGAGATCCAGAAACCATCGTTGAGCATACCCCGAAGTAGGCAGAAGCCTACTTCATGGTAATGTTAATGAGTAAAACTCCAAAATGTTTGTTTTCATCAAAACTCTAAGGTAAGCTTTGTCTTTGTGTGAGAGGAAGACCAACGCCTGGACATTTCATCTTCATCTTGATTCATTTAAATAAAGATATTTTCATCTGCTGGGCAGGTGAAAATATCTTTTTTGAGTTGAAAATGTCCTGAAAAAGGTGCCAAGTTAGGGGAAATTACTATTTTTTTGTTTCTCTTGACAGGTGTTGATGGTCAGACTCTGACAGAATCTGAACCAGCGACTAAAAGACCTGGAGAATCACACAAATTAACCTGTACAGTCTCGGGATTCTCACTGGGCAGCTACAATATGGGCTGGATCAGACAGGCTCCTGGAAAAGGACTGGAGTGGGTTGCCTGGAATAGTAATGATGGCGGCAGCAAATACTACTCTCAGTCAGTTCAAGGCCGGTTTATCATCTCCAGAGACAACAACAGACAGCAGGTGTATCTGCAGATGAACAGTCTGAAGACTGAAGATTCTGCTGTTTATTATTGTGCTCGAGACACACAGTGACACAAGAAGCAGCAACGCTGTACAAAAACTTGTCAGGTCAACACAAAGTCAA
>NW_024615996.1:0-1676 GCF_008729295.1 Plectropomus leopardus
GGAGAGTGCTGGAAAGACATGCATGCTGCAGAGGACGATCTGGCAATGTGTGTGTGAACAGGAGTGTCTTAAATACCGGGTTGATTGGTGATGAGCTGCAGCTGTGGGAGAGCAGGCTGCAGCAGTGGGCGTGGCTAGGAGGTAGAGCAGGTCAGAGGAAGGTGAGTGGAAAGTTACTGGCAGGGAGGGGGAGGAGGAAAATGCAGGAACCATGACAGAACCCCCCCCTCAAGGGACGGCCCATGACGTCCCAAACCAAGGACACCGAAACCGGGCGGGCGGAGGGGGCCAGGAGGAGGGCTAGAACTCTTCGGACCCCATGGAAACAACGTTGCCGTCGTCGTCGTCGTCGTCCGAAGACGGAACAACCCTCATCGGCGAGTCGGGACCCCTCGTGCAGGACCCCAAACCAGATGGACCGGGAACTGGAGAAGGAGGAGGAGAAGAGACAGAAGACCCACCTCCAGGAGCGGCACAACAGGGCTGACCAGGATGGTGACGGTGGAAGTCCTCAATCAGCTGGTCGTCCAGGATCTGCCGAGCCGGGACCCAGGACCGCTCCTCCGGGCCGTATCCCTCCCAGTCCACCAGGTATTGCAGACCACGTCCCCGGCGACGAGAGCGAAGAAGGCGCCGAACGGTGTATGCTGGGGCGCCATCGATGAGGCGAGGAGGAGGAGGAGGCCGGGCGGCGGGCTGCAGAGGGCTCTCCCTGACAGACTTGAGCTTGGAGACGTGGAAGGTCGGGTGAATGCGCATGGAGCGGGGCAGCTTGAGACGGACCGCGACCTCATTCACCACCTTCTCGACCGGGAAGGGACCAACAAACTTGGGAGCCAACTTCCGGGACTCCACCCTCAGGGGAAGATCCTTGGTGGAGAGCCACACTTTCTGTCCCACCTGGTATGGAGGGGCCTGGGAGCGGCAACGGTTGGCTGAGGAGGTGTAACGGGCGGCGGTTTTCAGGAGTGCAGACCGGGCTTGAGACCAGGTGCGGCGGCAGCGGCGGATGAAGTTCTCCACTGACGGGTAAGCAGTCTCTATTTCTTGAGCCGGGAACAGGGGAGGCTGGAAGCCGTACGCACACTGGAACGGCGTGAGTCTGGTGGCAGAACTGACCAAGGAGTTGTGGGCGTATTCCACCCAAAGCAGCTGGGAGGACCAGGAGGCAGGTTGACTGGATGCCATGCAGCGAAGAGTGGTCTCCATCTGCTGGTTCATCCGCTCCGTCTGGCCGTTGGATTGGGGATGATAGCCCGAAGACAGGCTGGTGGATGCTCCCAGCAGGCGGCAGAACTCCTTCCAGAACGCAGACGTAAACTGGGACCCTCGATCAGACACCACGTCAGTAGGCAGGCCGTGCAGACGGAAAACGTGGAGCAGCATCAGTTCTGCGGTCTCCTTGGTGGAAGGGAGCTTGAGCAGAGCAATGAAATGGGCCATCTTGCTAAACCAGTCCACCACCGTCAGGATGGCTGTGTTGCCGTCTGACAGTGGCAGACCGGTGACAAAGTCCAAGGAGAGATGGGACCAGGGGCGATGAGGGACCGGGAGAGGTTTCAGGAGGCCTGCAGGAGCTTGGCGAGGCGTTTTGCTCTGGTTGCAGACCGGGCAGGCATTTACAAAGTCCTTGGTGTCTTGGTCCAGAGTTGCCCACCAAAAGCGTCGCTGCAGGA
>NW_024615997.1:0-1532 GCF_008729295.1 Plectropomus leopardus
ACTTCTGAGCTGAGAAACGATTACAGCTGATTGTAGCTTCCCTTTTTCCTGAATGTATTCACATGAAGAACTCATTTTCTACTAAACATAACTATTAACACAAAAAAAATGTAAAAACAAAAACAGAATTCATAAAAGAAAAAGAATCAAAATTCTGAAACATTTCATTCAAAGTAAACCATATCCCAGCTGTATATTTAAAAACCACATTTTTTAAACATTTTTATTTTAATTTTCATCGTGAACTTAACAGTTTTAATTTGTAACAACTGTTCCACCTGTGACAGACACACATGCTCTGTATGTTTGTCTGGTTTTGTCCTGATATTTGATTTTCATGCACTCTTTCTATTTCAGCATCGTTAAACATCATTTTTACATAACCACTAATTTGCCAGTTTTTGAAGATTTTAGGTGTTTTTAGGTCATTTCAGTGATAGCTGGTCCTGGTCCTCCGGTTCACAGCGACCACGATGACACACAGCGTCAGCAGCAGAAGGCTGAGCACTGACCATCTCACTTTGTAGAAGGTGGAGTGAACCCCAAACGGATCTCTGTACTGTAACACTGTTTTGCTTGTTGACAGACACTGAAAATGTTCATCCACAACTGCACACCAATACTCTCCTGTGTCTCTCAGTGAGACATTAGCGATAACCAAAGAATCACCTTCACCGTACCTTATTCTACTTATCCCCTTTAAAGGCCATATATTAACAGCTCTGCCTTCTGTTCGGTTCGACTTGATGAACCAGTCAACCCACCGACCCCTTTCCCAATCTTTGCATCTGAGAGTGACGTTTTCTCCCTCTGAGAAGAGCTCTACATCAGGAGGACCAAAGTTAGGACACACCAGCAGCCAGTACTTTTTCTCACTGACAGGAGTTTTACAGACGTACTCACCTGAGTGGTTTAACGTCAGTGATGAAACCACCAGAGAGTAGTTTTGGTCCACAGTCTGGTTTGGTTGTTCTATGGTATTTACAGCCCAGCGTGGGGGCTGGTCATCACTGAAATCAGTGAGAGCGCACGGTAACACGGCCGTCTCTCCCACTGAGCGATAGATTGTCTCTGTGAACACCTCTAACTCTACAGAGTCACTGCTGACACACTGCTGCTGCTCCATCAGCAGACAGCTGAACTCTGTCTTGGCTGTTGTTGTGAAATTAAACACGTGAAGAGCTAATGTGTTTTTATTCAGTTGGTATCTTCCTCCAACATCGTCCATCACTGATGTCTCATTGTCCCCAAAGACTCTGCTCCATATTTCCTGTTCATATCCAAAGTCACGTTTGAGCCACAGGACGTTCAGATTGCCAACCACTCTGTTACATGACAGAACCTCTGTTCCTCCATGAGTCACTGAATATTTTCCTTCTTGATCCACGTAACTGCAGACGATGACAGATCTGTTCTTGTCATGTGTGACTCTGCCGTTGGTCCAACACTCCTCTCGGTACGGGCCGGAGTCTGAGTGGGTCAGGTTGTGGATCTTGTAAGAAGAGATATTGTTTGTGCTGATGACTGAGAGT
>NW_024615998.1:0-1304 GCF_008729295.1 Plectropomus leopardus
TCCAAACTGACCTCTTATCTGATCATCGCGCTGGTGTCTGTGTCGACGTTTTTCCTGACCTTCATTATTATCATCCTGGGTGTGAGGTTTTGTCGCAGGAGAAAGCCCAGACTGTTATTTGATGGAGCAGTTGCCATCCCCAGCGCTTATCTCCCTCCTAATTACGCAGATGTTGACGGCACAGGAACTTTACGCAGCACTTACAATTATGACGCGTACCTGACAACAGGTTCAAGAACCAGTGACTTTAAGTTTGTGTCCTCTTACAATGACAACACACTGCCTGCTGACCAGACTCTGAGGAAAAGCCCATCAGACTTTGTTGATGCGTTTGGAGATAGTGATGGCTCCCCTGAGGTAGGAACAGGTGTTGAATTCCGTTTGATCTTTTGACATCTCAATCACCCAGCCAATACACTTTCAGTTATGATTTATAGTTTCCCCTCTTGTCTTTCTGTTTTGAAACACACTCCTCAGGAAACCTAAGATGTGAGCTGAACTTGCTCCGTGTAATTTAATAATGCTTTACATGTCACTGGCCTGTCGAGTTGTAGGTGCAGTGACAAGTTTGATTTGATCTTGTTGATGCAGGTAGAGTTAACAGAAGAGTCATTTTATCTAAGCGTGCAGATATTTCAATTTGATCATACAAGAAGAGGCCGTTCATTTTTCCCCCATACATTTTATTCCCATACTACCCTCTCTTTTAATACAGTGACTATACGTTTTTGGCCATCTCTTTTGAGTTACGCCATCACGGCTAGTTGAGCTTCAGTCTGTTTGTGTCTCTGCACTTGGTGAGCAGATCGAGGAAGAGCTGTCCTTGGTGCTGAACCTTGCTGTCGCTTTTGCCATACGTCTTATCCGTGTCTACGATTTTCTCACCTATCAAAAGTTTTACAATAGTACTAAATACAATTTCAAAAACAACATCAATGCTTTTTTTACATTTGTGTTTCGCTAATACGTTAAAAACGAAAAAGAAAAAAAGAGTTGATCATGAGTTGAAGGAATGACAATAAATTGCGGTCGGTGTGTAATTTTCTGGATTGTAAGTGCATCTCGTAAACGAATGACCGATCTTTACTGAGACTGTCTGTCACTTTTTCTGCAGGAAGTATTGTTTCCTCCCTTACTTTTAAATTCCAGTGTAGAGTTAAAGTCACGAATGTGTTTTCCCGCAGTACAACATGGATGGTATGCTTTCGCTCACTCTTTGTGTGATGTGTTAGTGTGCATCATGTGTCTTTTAAGCTTTTGTCATGTAATTCTGGTGTTGTCTTGAGGTAGCTGAAGGCACAGTT
>NW_024615999.1:0-1616 GCF_008729295.1 Plectropomus leopardus
TTTAATCTTTTCTAGTCTGTTTTAGTTGCTTTCTGTCTCATTGTAGTCATTTTGAGTCTCTGTAATCGACTTGAGTTTCTTTATAGTTTCTCTGTTGTCGTTTGAGTCTCTTTTTAGTTGCTTTTTGTCACTTTATAATCGTCTCTAGTCTCTTTCTAGTTGCTTTGCATCTCATTGTAGTCATTTGTTTGTCCTTGCAATCGTCTTGAGTTTCTTTGTAGTTTCTTTGTGTTTCTTGTGTTTGCTTTTTTAGTGTCTCTGTAGCTCTGTAGCTCTGCATCTCTTTGTAGTTGCTTCACATCCCTCTGTAGTCATCATGAATCTCTCTATAGTTGCATTTGGTCTCTGTGTAGTTGTTTTGCATCTCTGTGTAGTGGTTTTGAGTCTCTTCGTAATAGCTTTTTGTCTCCTTGTAATCATTTCTGGTTTCTTTGTAGTTGACTTGTGTCTCATGTCATTTAATGTCTCTTAAGTTGCTTTATGTGTCTTTGTAGCTTTTTAGTCTTTGCAGTTGCTTAGCATCTTTTTGTAGTCATCCTGGGTGTTTTAGAGTTGCAGTGTCTCTTAATAATAATAATTCTGAGTCTTTTTTAGTTGCTCATGTCTCTTTGTAGTCATTTTGAGTCTCTGCAGTTGTTTTTTGATTATAATAGACAATCATTTGTTGTCTCTTTTTAGTTGCTTTAAGTCTATTTGTAGTCATCTTGAGTCTCTTTATAGTTACATTATGTCTCTGTAGTCATCCAGAGTCTCTTTCTAGTTGCTCTTTGTGGTCATTTGTAATAGTTTGTAGTCATTTTGAATCTCTTTGCAGTCATTTTGTTTCTCTTTGCAGTTGTTTTGTCCTTTCTCACATTTGTAGTGAGTCTCCTTGTGTCTCTTTGCAGCTGTTTTGCTTCTCTTTTTAGTCTTGTCTCTATGTGATAGTTTTATGGGTGTCTTTATGGTCAATACAGGATCATTTCGGTGACATATTGCATGTGAAAGACAGGGGTCCCTTTGGGACTCGGGAGGCTGGGCCCTTCAGTAATCCATTTATGAGTGTATTGATTACTCCAGTCAGCCTGAGTCAAATTGTTTTAGCTCATAAGTAGCCACACAGCCCGCTGTCAACCCCATAAAATGTGTTTATTGTCACAGACTTAGCAGCTCGGGAGACACTTACGATTTTCCTGACATCGTCCCCTCGCAGGTCACCCTTTCTGTTCTCCACATTTGCTATGACTTTGTCGGTCTCCTCGCACACTGCTCTCATGTCCAGCTCGGGTTTGTCGCTGTAGCCGTCGCGGACATGCTCGTACAATCTGCTCCGGACTCCGTGTGAGAAACGCTGCGGGGTAAACACGCTCGTCCTCTGCCGTGAACACTGCCTGGCTATCGGCTTCAGCACAGACAGAGCTGAGCCTCCCACTCTTGCGACCATGCCGATGCAGGTCGCCATGTTTGTCTACCGGTTAAAGATGCGTTCAGGGTGACTGGAAATAGACAATACTGCAGGTCTTCCTTTTTCTATGCACTTCAAATTTATGCTTTTTAATGCAATCTTATCACTTAAATGAATGTATAATATATATAACGGAGGATTAGTTACATGTTACAGAAAATAATAATAATAA
>NW_024616000.1:0-1295 GCF_008729295.1 Plectropomus leopardus
ATCATACAAACCATTCTATTAGAATATGTTGATGTGGTTGACAGCTTAACTAGAGATGTATTTGGGAATTATTGGTACCCTTGACCAGACACTGTTACCATTATAATTTCTAATGACAATTAAAATCATTTTATAGTATTATATTGTTTTAAATTCTGCCCCGGGGCCGTCTCATGTCAGCATCATTTGCAGTGCATAAATACTAGCTCCTGTCTTCTGATTTTATTCATGCTCAGGATATGATTTGGAACGTAACCTGGCTATTAATATCTCTGTGTGATTCTAACATTTCCTGGTGTCTGATCATCTGTGCAGTGTCTTTGACTCCTCCACATCGCAGACAGTTCTGTGCTGAGGTGCACTAATCACTTATCAGTATCTGACTTTCATCTGTGGCTGGCCTTTTATGATCAAGCATTTATTTTCATGCTATTTTTGACTGTTTTTTCCCTCATTGTGATTCATCGCAAGTTGGGTATGTTATACAGCCGAGTAGCTCTGCATTAAGAAAATATAACATGCTGTTTTTTAATAGCCTGAAATTTTATCCAGGCTGATACATAGCACTACAGGCAAAAGGAAAAAAAAACCTTTTTTTGATTTTGGGGTGAACTGTCCCTTTAATATGTGAGCTGCATAAGAATGAACTGCAGAACCTTTTTGTTTTAAGTATTTATTTAGTTTTTTTTTTTTTTTGTCTTTTATGTTTCTATTAGCCTTCATCTCCGGTGTAAATATTTTATGACAAAGAGATGTGGAAGAGTATAAGTATATTGTGCTGTTAAATGTTAACTGAAACTCACTGTGTGAAAGTGCATTTGTACGTTTCTCAAGTTGTGGAAAAAAGCTCCCAGGGTGCTTAGTAAGAGCGGACCTCTAGGGGGCACTATTCACTCCTCACTCTACACATCTGTAACAAAGAAATGGGTTTTTATTGGTTCTCTTCATAATCCAGTTGTGGAATGTCTTGCTGCTGTCAATATGTGAATCATATTTTTAATGGCTCTGCCATTTGTCATGTTATTGTTTGACTATTGTTGCTTTAAAGGTTGAGTGTAAAGGATTCAGTGGCATCAAGGGGTGACGTAACAGACTTCCACCAACTGAAACATCTCACACGTGCCAAGTATGTAGCAGAGACCCGGTGTTTGTCTGTCAGAGCTTTCAGCACTGAGCATGACGCCAAAAGACACCTTCCACATCCAACCGGAACGCAGCTGGAGGATGTTGTTGTTAATGTACACTGGTGGATGGCTGGAGGGCAGCAGATGTGCGCACGTGCAACGCACACAGCC
>NW_024616001.1:0-2234 GCF_008729295.1 Plectropomus leopardus
CAGATAAGCTAAGTGAAATGGTTATACTGGGACAGAGAAGCTGAGTGGACTGGTTATAATGGGACAGAGAGGCTGAGTGGACTGGTTATACTGGGACAGAGAGGCTGAGTGGACTGGTTATACTGGGACAGAGAGGCTGAGTGGACTGGTTATATTTTGCTCTGGGAATGAACCAGCACAGCAGTTGGAGCTGCGGCAGATTGAGGAGGACTTCATGAGTACAAAACTCAGACTGACGTTCAGACAGGTGAGTTACACATTATTGATCAGCACAGTCAGAACTTCTTACACACGGTGTGAAAACTGCTGTTTGCTTTGCTCTTGTGTGGGTGCAGAGGTGTTCTGCTGAAGTTTCATGCACCAATTTGTGCAGTTTTGGCAGAATTTACAGTGTAAGTCTTTAATCTTGTCAAAACAAAAACTTGAATGCTGTAATTTAGGGAGACAGATGCACATGCTTTAAATAGTGAGGGGACATGTCCTCTGTGTCCCCAGAGTTTACTTGTGTCTGTGTGTGTGTGTGTGTGTGTGTGTGTGTGTGGCTGCAGTAGCTGTGGCGATTTTAATGTTAGCCTTTATTCATTTTGTGTTGTTTCTTTTGCTATTTTTTATTCCTCTGATGATACTGTTAGAAGTGTCACCTTGTTTAATATTTGTGGCTGAATGATGCTTGTTGTTGCCTCTACAACAAGTTCTGGTTTTCTGGTGAATTGAAGCTGATGAGGAAGGTGTTTGTATATTTATACTTATACATATAGGCTGGGGGTATGGGGGTAAAAAGTCTTTAAAGGGAAGTGAAAGTACTTTTACCTGAGTATATTTATGGGCAGATTACAGCCCCCTGGGCGCAGATTTAAAAAAAAAAAAAGGCCCCACAAGGCCTCTTTTTTTCCGTCTCTGTGTACTAATTTTGTGTCTCTCTGAGGTAATTTTGTGTCCCTTTGTTGTCATTTTGGTTGTTTTGCCTTTTTTTTTTTTTTAGTTATTTTGTGTCTTTTTGCAGTTCCTTTGCATCTCTCTCTGGTCATTTTGATCTTCCTGGTTAGTATGTGTTAATTTGAGCAAAATTTTGCTCGTGGAGCCCAGGGGCCCCTAAACACTCTGGGCCCCCGAGCCTGTGCCGGTCTGGCCTGTTCATTAATTCATGCATGTATAAAATATTTTAGTACTGTTTTCATCCCGTCTGCTGCTGCTGCTGAGGTATTTAATCCAAAATTTTATGTTTTTAATAACAGGATAATGTGAAGGAGCATTTCATTTTCTTTTTTTTGTGTTATGACCTCAGTTGAACAGCAGATGTCAGCCTTTGACAAGTGTTGAGTATTTTTTTTTGTCTTTTTTCAGTTTGTCTTCCTTCCTTTTTCTCTTTTTGAAATATTTGATTTTCTTTCTCTTTCTTTCTTTGTCTTTCTGTCATTTGTTCATTTTGTCGTCCTCTTTTTTTATTCTTGCTTCTTTGAATTGCTATCTTTCTTGCATTGGCACATTTTTTGGGGAAATACTTGAAGGTTTGATGTATATTTTTAAATCACTTTCTATATAAAAACATGCATTTGTTTAAATGAACTTGAATTTGGTTTCTGGGACTCAAAGCTTCCAGAATTTATTTTCTAATATCAGTCACTTCTTGTGTGATTTTGGTGGATCGGTTGTTTTCTTGTCTTTGTCGTCTAAATCAGCCTTAATTTCTTTCCCCCGTCGGTGGGAAATTAATTTCTCGATCTTCTATGCTAATCAATACACAGCTGATAACCTCTCCTATTTCTCATCTCCCTGTGTGGCAGCTGAGGTCTCTATCCCTCCCCCGAGACTCCCTCCCCACCTATTGAGAGTGTCATAAATAATATGGGCTAATTAGATATGAATTGATTGTGTGTAGGTTGCGGCCGTTTTCATCCATCACTCTAAAAGCTGTTTAACAATAGATTACCACCCAATAATTCCCCGTGGAGCCACAGTGAATGGAGCAGGGGGCTACTTCAGCCTTGTTTGGAGCGTGGGGGGGCGTCATAAATCTGCTGAATAATAAATATTACTGCAGTCCATTCTTTCAGTGCTGGAGGTGTTATTAATACAGAGGAGGTTATGAATCATCACGGGACTCACTGGAGGGCTTTCAGAGTCACTTGTGACTGTTTGTGTGAATTATTTGATGTTTTTGTTTGTTTTTGCTCTACATTTTTCTCTGAGATCAGGGGTGCTCCACCCCTCTATATGATATTTTTTTCAATTTT
>NW_024616002.1:0-1054 GCF_008729295.1 Plectropomus leopardus
GGTTGGTGATATCACAGTATTTTACGCTGCAGGTTGGTGATATCACAGTATTTTATGCTGCAGGTTGGTGATATCACAGTATTTTTATGCCGCAGGTCGGTGATATCACAGTATTTTCATGCTGCAGGTCGGCGATATCACAGTATTTTACGCCGCAGGTTGGTGATATCACAGTATTTTTATGCTGCAGGTCGGTGATATCACAGTATTTTACGCTGCAGGTTGGTGATATCACAGTATTTTTACGCTGCAGGTTGGTGATATCACAGTATTTTTTTGCAGCAGGTGGGTGATATCACAGTATTTTTATGCTGCAGGTCGGTGATATCACAGTATTTTTATGCTGCAGGTCGGCGATATCACAGTATTTTACGCTGCAGGTTGGTGATATCACAGTATTTTACGCTGCAGGTTGGTGATATCACAGTATTTTATGCTGCAGGTTGGTGATATCACAGTATTTTTATGCTGCAGGTTGGTGATATCACAGTATTTTCATGCTGCAGGTCGGCGATATCACAGTATTTTATGCCGCAGGTTGGTGATATCACAGTATTTTTATGCTGCAGGTCGGTGATATCACAGTATTTTACGCTGCAGGTTGGTGATATCACAGTATTTTTATGCTGCAGGTCGGTGATATCACAGTATTTTACTCTGCAGGTTGGTACAGTATTTTGACAGTATTTTTATGCTGCAGGTTGGTACAATATTTTTATGCTGCAGGTACGCAGTATTGTACGCAGAATGTGTCTGAATGCTGTTCTCTGTGGGATCTGACTAATCACTGAAATGTGTTTCTGTGGTATCTGGCTAATTGCTGGAGCATGTTTCTGTGTTGCAGCTGGCTGGAGTCGCCTTTATTGCAGTTGGTTTCTGGGCATGGAGTGAAAAGGTGAACAAACACACTCATAGATAATGTTAATCAAACTGTCTTTATCTCTGATTTATAATAAAAGCGACATTTAAATAACTGTTTTATTTATAGGTATGTAATTTATAACGTGAATAATTATTTTCATGTACATTTATATGACACTGTCACATTATACTG
>NW_024616003.1:0-1053 GCF_008729295.1 Plectropomus leopardus
TAGTTAAAATAGCTGACTTTCACGTGGTCGAAGTTGGGGATAAGATGTTCAAGAAAAGTGTTAAAGCTAGCTTGAAAGCTCATATGTTTAAAATGAAAGTACTGCTCGCGGGAGAAGCTGGTCCCGTTGCCGCAGGCGCCAAAGGCTCGCAAGCCCAGGTGAAGGTTGGACTTTCAAGAAGCAGATTGTGCTTTGCTTTTGTTATGCATTAAACTGGAGACTGAAGCCGGGGATTCGTTTTGACTCGTGGTGGGGACGGGGCGCAGCGCGGGGAGGGGGGGGGGGGGGGGGCATTCCACTTGTTGACCGTGA
Source organism: Plectropomus leopardus (assembly GCF_008729295.1). Taxonomy (NCBI): domain Eukaryota; kingdom Metazoa; phylum Chordata; class Actinopteri; order Perciformes; family Serranidae; genus Plectropomus; species Plectropomus leopardus. Next base: position 313 of record NW_024616003.1, read on the forward strand.
AGGATGATGGGATATTATCACTAGGTTTGAGAAGTTTGTTTATTGTGGAGAAAAGGGACTGGAGGAGCCAGAGTGAAGTAGTAGGAGGACGGAGCAGTGCTGAGCTTAGAGATGGACGTTTAAACTGGTTTGATGATTGATGATTTCATATGGTGGAGCTCAGGGGTGTACGGGGGGCAGAGTGAGAGGGTGACAGTTTTGGTTTTGACAGGAGTGATTTGATCAAGACAGGAGGAGAGTGTTGTAGTAGGTAACAAGTTCACAGGGGCTGTCGGTCGGGGGGGCAGTGAAGTGATAAGTGATGGAGGCTGAAAGAGCTGACTGACTTGAGGTTTCTGAAAGACGGTAGAAGGGAGATTTATGGAAGAAATTAAATTACTTTTGTCCTTGATGCTGCTACAAAGTGACGGGATGAAGGCTGTGTGCTGACTGCAGAGGGCCTTGAATGTCTGGTAGCGTCAGAGCAGAGTGGACTCAGCTGAGGAGGGACATCTGGACAGGTGGAGCTGTGGTTCAGGGGACCATCTCTGTGCAGACTGCGGGTGAGGGAGACTGCCGGAGCGCCTATTAACTGCTTCCAACAACAGTCTATGGCATTGGGGAGAGGTGGACCTCTCCTGTTGTTGGCTCCGATGTCCTGTGGAGGACTGGACAGCCCCCCCAATCGACAGCAGCAGCAGCGAGTGGAGGAAGAGGTGAGATGATGGAGGATGGAGAAAAGACGGTAGCGGGTGGAGAGGA
>NW_024616004.1:0-5915 GCF_008729295.1 Plectropomus leopardus
TGGTTTTCATTAGTCATTGTCCAATCTGCCTTAACAGTACACCCAATACCCATGGCTATTTATAATTTCATCACAAAACTTCCACATGTGCAGTGTTGTAAAATACTAACTTGAATGGCTCCGAGATGAATTCCCTCATGTTCGTCCAGGCCTTCCCTTGTTCCATCAACCCAAAGCTTTCCATACAGCTGTACGGCCTCTGCCAGTTCCTCTTCCCCCTCCTGCAGTGTATCCGGCAACTCCGCCGTCATGCACAATCCCGAGCTCCACTCCGCTTTATGGAAAAGAGAAAGAGAAAAAAGGGTTCCTACGGCAATTTTTTTAAATTTCTTACTGAGCACAGAATGTTGCAAAATGACATATACTTAACAAGAAGCTTTTTGTCTGCTTCCACTGTTGTCTTCCCATCTTTTCCAACTAAGCTGTCAGCTTGCTGAGGCTGTAGGTGCTCCTCTTACTTAAAAAAATAATAATAATTTTAATATTTAAATTCATGCATGCACATACACACCGGCATACACACATGCGTATATAAAAATGATCTTTTAACGCAATGGCATTTTCCATGAGGACTTCTTGGTGAAGCTCAGGTCTGGATGGTTGGGTGGGTTTGTGTTGAGGCCAAAGGGGGCAGTGGTAAAGTTTGCAGCGTGTTGTGCAGCGTTCCACTTCATGCTTTCCACCTAAAGGAAAGATCGAATGATGCATCTGCAAAAGACAAAAAAACTGTTACATAAACTTCAATTCAAATACAATTTATACAGCAAAGACTTTGCCAGGGTTATATGTTTTTTTTTTTTTTCATCTCTCTCTTTATTTTTAAATTATTGTTTTAATTCAGTTTAGTTTCAGTTTGTTTCCAGAATGGGTTTGGTCATTTTAACTTAGTTTTATGTTATGTGTATTTGTAATGATGATATGGACGGTGTTGTCAGGAGCAAGATTTAATAAGTTCAGAATAGATATTACAATAAAAACACACTTTGTGAAGTGTGAGCCTAAATAATCATACGCACAAATGCCCACTCATGCGTGTTAACAATTTGGACATTTTCTTCACGTTTTTATTTTATTTTAGTCAGTTTTCTAAATACACAATATTGTTTCAGGTAGTTTTTCTTTTTTCTTAAGTCTTATTTTTATTTTAAATTCAGTTAGCATCAACAAAAATGTTTTAGTTATAACCTTGGTCTGTATTTAAACACTGTTTAAATATGTAAACAGCTTATTTCAGTACATCATTTTTGTCAATGTTACACTGAACGGCCTGACCAATAGAAAAACTTTAAATCTTTATTTGATCTTCTTTTGGACAATAAATAACCAACCTGAGTGTCTCAGTCAACATCTTAAGACAAATGCAGACCTATGCCCTTGCGTAACTCTTTTTCAGAGTAACCCTCATAAAACCTTTAATGAACAGTCACATATCAACAGTTAGGTTACATTATCCAGAGAAAAAAATCAAATACTACAATAAAATTTTCAGAGCTAAGACTACCCACCTTTGGTGTAATTCTTTAAAACCATAAAATACATTGTTACTTTGACAGCCCCGATGTGCAGGACCCATGCATTCAAACTTTTTTTTTTTAGCTGTTGTAGATAATGCAAATGAATTACTTACCATTGTCATGATGCATTATGTGGCAAAAAATAACTGAGAAAACAATCTCCTTCTTCTCTGGTAAAACAAACTCCTTTGGATGCATAAAAAAAATCTTTGTTATTTCCTGTTCTGACAGTGGAGCTGACTAAGAATGGAGACTGCACCACATGTATCTCAACAGTGCATTTTTCAATGTACTCTATTTTCCCACTTTTTTCAACATATTGCAGCATGCCTTTATTTCCTCTTTTTTATAATATACTCCTATGACTTTTTCGACATTACGCACAATGATGATTTTCCACTTTTTGAAATACTATATTATGCTTTTATCCCCTCTTTTGTCAACATACTAAACAACTCTTTTCCACTATTTTATTTCTTTTATTTTAGAATATGACATTATGATGTTTTTGCACTTTTTCAACATGCTATACTATAAGGTTTTTTTTTTAAAATAATCAAGATAAGACGATTATGTGCAACATAATAAGCCAAACAACGTTGTTCCTGTTTTCTCTTTTATTTTGTTAATCAGACGCAAACCTTCCTCATGCTCTGCCCCTCCCACCAAAGTCCAAACAGAAGTTTCAGCACGGTCTTGCACTGCCTCTCTGGTTGTTTTGGGACTTCGCTGTCTCATTTTGTTTCCAGACAGCATGTGCAGTGAGAGAGAGAGCACAAGCGACGACGAGCACAAGCGGGGAGAGCAAACGTTTATGTGCCAGTTAGAGGAGCAGAGGGTATGACATCAAACTAGCCAGCTGTTGTTTTAAATGACAGAGGATAGCCCCAAAGTTAACAAGCAAGCTGTATTAGCGTTTCACTGGAAACTGACCAGGCTCCCTTAAGGTGGACTGTTAAGGTGGACCAGCTTTTCTCACTGTAGTGACACTCCCAGCTGCTTCTAAACAGATAATGGAGAAAAGTCTGTCTGCTGAGTCTCTCCTGAGTTAGTCAAACAATCATTGATCCCAATTCAAAATGTATTTTGCTGTATTTGATACAGTAACTGTTATGTATTTTTACATTACATTAGTTGGGTTAGGTTTTATTATGTGAATGTGAACAAACTTTATCGATGTGCAAGCTGAGTTATACAGTCGTGGCTGCACCACACATCTTTTATTGTTTTTCAGTTCACTTGAATTTAAAGTTAACTCACTGAGTACCATTGATGTATATATACGTCATTCAAAAGCCAACACTATAGTGCCATTGGTGTATATATACGTCAAAGTGTGTTTTCAGCGCCTGGCACAAGGGGGCGTTCTCACGCTCCCTGTGTGTAATTTGGGGGCTGCTGGGATTCATAGTTGTAGTACATAAGACGGTAGATCAAAGCATGAAGTGGAGTAAGCAGGATCAGAGAGCGGAACGATCTGTACGGATGTGATTTGAATCTACAGCTACATCAATTCAATATCAGCATAAAATGCCCCCCCCCAAAAAATGGAGAGGGTCAAGTGGCCAGTTTCGCCAGCGGACGCTGGAAGAAACTCTCATGCGATTTGTTGCATTGTGCTGTACTTTGTATATTTATTTTACAATAAAATAACATTTGTAATACAATTTTCAGATGTATCTTACGTCACTGAAGGCAAAATTATAACATTCAAATCACTGTTTTGCTGGACAGACTTACTTTCACAAAAATGCATTTTTCTCAGCTTTCTAGAAATAAAGTGGCCTTTTTGATAAAACTAGCCTCTATTCAACTTCAGATAAATCAAAAATGGAACAAGGTGAAAAGAAACGTTTTTTTCAGTGACGAAAAAGAGAGTTTCTTTTTTCCTTTGAGCTATTTGGTATTTTCAGAGTCTTTGTACAAAATATTCTGTGGGCCTTGAAAGTGTTAAAAGTCAGTGTTAAAACACCAGTTATTCAATAACTGCATGAAGTTCTAAAGGCCAATGAGTAATCATGTTAAATAATCGTGATTTCAATATCAATCAAAATAATCATGATTATTATTTTTGCCATACTTGAGCCACCCTACATGATATAACATGAAGGCCCCCCCCCCCCTTTTTTTATATAATCTACTATGACATCTTTTCACTATTTTCAACAAACACTATAACGATTTTCCACTTTCTTCGACATACTATAACATGTCTTTTGTTCCTACTTTTCTAGACATACAATACCATGCCTTTTTTCCACTTTTTTCAACACAGTACACAATGTTTTTCAACTTTTGATATACTTTAGTATTACTTTTTTTGACATATTTTACAATGCATTTTTTCCACATTTTTCAACATGACTTTTTTCAATTTGTTTGACATACTGTACATGTTTTTTCCCACAATTACTAACACACTATACTATGATGATGTGCCACTTTTTCAACATACTACACTATGCCTTTTCCCCAATTACAAAAAACAACTATACTATGAAGTTTTTCCACTGGTTTTGGCATTTCATTCTACGATGTTCCATTTTTTCTGACATACTATATGACTTTTTCAACTTTTTTCAACATATTGAACTATGTTTTTCAATTTTTTAAATACTATAATGTGACTTTTTCCCACTTTTTCAACATAATAAACCGATGTTTTTCCACTTTTGACATATCGCGACCTTTTTCCCCATTCTTTGACATATTGTATGCCTTTTGTTTTTTCACTTTCTTCGACATACTATGCTATGACTTTTCCCCCCACTTTTTTCAACATACTATATTATGATTCCCCACAAACACTTTTTGACATACTATACTATTTTATATACTATATTTTTTTCAACATACCATTGTACCTTTTTTCAACATACTATTCTATGGCATTTTCCTGCTTTTTCAAAAATTTTTACAAACTATACCATGACGTCTTTCCACTGTTTTGGACATACTATACTAAACTTTTTTTGTCCATTTTTTGACATACTGTACTATGATGTTTTTCAACTTTTCTTGAAATACTATTCTATGACTTTTTTCCACTTTTTTGACATACTGTACCACTTTTTCAACATATTATTGAAAGCCTTCTTTCCCACTATTCTAACAATCTATACTGTTTCCTTTTTGACATACTATAATATGCCTTTTTTCCACTTTTTTCCCCCAAAATGTTATACTACTCTTGTACCTCTACTCCTAACCTTGTGGGGTAGAGGAGACAATAACATCTATCTTGGTTCATAGGGAGTAATACCTACAAATGACTCACGAAAGGAGTTGGTATTATGTTTGACAGTTAACAAATGTATTGCTTCCCAGCAATAGTAGAGTATTTACAATACTGCCTTGACATGGAAAAATAACAATAGATAAAATAAAACAATAGAATGAGTCTCTGAGTTGAACTATCCAACTCATATCAAGTCTTCAAGTTGAATTTCAGCGCCTCAATAGTTCAGTTTTTGAGTCATGAAGTGTGTTCAGCATTCATAAATGTTACTATCCTGGTAGTGTCTGTATGTGTGTTCTTATCTAGAATTAGAGTAGTCATGCAAATCCGACGTCCTCTGCGAACAGGTCCAATGATAGGCCACAGCACGTCCAAAACAGTCCACAGTCCCGCTGGGCTGGTCTCGCTGTCACCAAGTTCACCAGTAAATCTAGGTAAAGCAATTAAAAACTACATAAATAGTGCAGAATTGTAAGTTATCCTGTTCTACTCCTAACATGAGGCCTCCTAAACATCGTTCTTTTTCCTTGCATTATGCAATGAATAAATGAATAAAAAAGTATGAATTACCTATCATAAATTACCTAGATATTTCTAACAAACACATTATTGGTCTTTTTAAACCTCTTCATCAACATATTTTTAAAGACTATTTTTATCCATACTTACGGTGCTTGTACATAGACTGCAAACCATTAAAGTGAGTAAATATCACTTAACTCAAGCGCTAGATTGTCAACTAAATGCTCATTTGATGTTTCACCGCATAATATCCTGCTCTAGTAGGGCCATAATTAGCCATTAGCTTAGCGATTAGTTAAGCGATTAGCTTGGGCTAGCATTTAGCCTAACATTAGCACCATGGAACGCCACTAAATGAAACATTCGCATTAGCAATTAGCGTTAGCCACCAGCGCTAGCAGTTAGCGCGTTAGCGTCATTTTACACATTAGTAAAATGATACAGTACGCACCAAAGGACAACGAAAACCTTAGACAACCTTCGCACAACTCTGACTGCTTTTAGAGAAAAAAAATTCATGAGAGCTTGCAAACAACAACAGATTAGCATGAAACATGTGCGCCACTCACCGAAGTTGGAAAGCAATAATAACTCGACAGAAGTTATGTCCTCCAGGTTCACAGCTCGAATTCTGGTAGAAG
>NW_024616005.1:0-2681 GCF_008729295.1 Plectropomus leopardus
TTTTGTGTCTTTCTTGGTCATTTTGTGTCTTGATTGTTGTTTTGAGTTTCTTTGAGGTAGCTTTTTGTGGTTACTGTGTCTCTTTAAATCCCTCTGCATCTTTTTGTAGTCATTTTGAGCCTCTTCCTGGTCAGTATGTGTTAATTTGAGTGAGATTTTTCACATGAAGGCCATGGGGGCCCCTGACACTTTGGGCCCCTGGATCTGTGCTTGGTCAGCTCATTTAGTTATTTAAGATATAGTCAGTAACCTTTTCCTTAAAAAAAAAAAGAGACCTATACAAAAGTGATCCTGCTCAATCATCACGTATGGGCACCTGTTCACGTGTGGTGGTGACTGTGTCTGCAGACTCAGCCCTCGTGCCTGTCTTTTAATGTTTTGGTATTCTCGGGGAGTGGGTGTGTTCACCTCACCCAATGGCAGCGCACAGGTGAGGTTTAGAGTGGATAAAATTCGCCGTTTAGACTGGCAAACATGGCGGACACAGCGGCTAAGGAGAGAATTTTTAACCAAAGTGAGGCGAAACGCCAAGTGGATAAAGCTCGTTGCAAAACAAGGGTGAGCCTTGGGTTGGCATTCACCAGCTTTCGAGCACTTAAGGAGCGGCTTGGAGTGAAGAACAGTGTGGAGTTTCTGTTGGACAGGTAAGTGCCAAACACCCCGGCGGATAGCTTGTGCTAGATTGCTAACGTTATATCATTGATATTTCCATTACAAAAATGGAATATTCCCAGGTAGCTTGCAATCTCAATACAAGCAGTGTAAGTAGGCTATAAGTGGACTTGACAATTCAGATGGTGCAGAGTTTGAGCTTTGAATTATTCATTTGAATCGCTAATTTGATCGAAATTTAACGTTTACAGTAGCATTCCCAAGCTGACATTGTGAGCTGATCGTCTGAGACAATTTCAAACATAAATGCACAAATTTACACAACTACAGCTGATACCAAGTTGTAAGCTGATTGTCGGAGACTCGGTGTCAGCTGTAGTTGTGTAAATTGGTGCATTATGTTTGTAACTGTTAATGCAATGCTGTATCTTGCATGCATACTTTCAGGCTGTTTGATATCTGCCGGCTGGGTGGGTGTGTTCTAGCAACTTCTGTTGGCGATGCATTCAGGAGGAGAGGCCAAATTTGAAAGTTGCATTTGCTCCCGAGGAACAATGCTACTGACTATACCTTTAATCTATCCCTGTGTGTGAGAGGAGATTTCAGCTTAATGATGGTATAAAAGAAAACGTAAGGGGGGCCATCAAAAAGATTGATCCTTTGAATACCCTGTAATGGTCAATGAAAGCCAGACATTTTCATGATATAATGTTGTGTACCAAAGTGTTTGTAATGTGATTTCATAACAATGTGGCTATCAGTTGTCAAGATAATGTGCTTTGGACAAATATTGGACAAACAGACCAACTGACATCACTGTCCTTGGGAGAAGACAAAGTCAATTCAAATCAAATTAAATCCAGAGATGGAATCACAGAAAGACACACAGACGAAAAACAGACAGAAAATGAAAGAAAGACAGACACAAGATAGGAAGAAAAAAAAGCAAAGACAAGTAGACGCCAGCAAGATGGTCTCTCTGTTCACCCGAAGGCTTGATGTCCTTAATGGCCAGCTGGTCTGTTTAGTGTTATAATAGTTTTTTACACTAATGATCCATCCTTTGCCATCGCACTGGGACTTCTGTCGCTTAAAGTCAAAGACAGACACAACACATCTGACAGAGCCTTTATCTGAAGCTTTAACCACAACTCCTCTGGCTGTTTTTATCTTGTGGGACTTAAGTTGACAAACTTGTGTTATACATTATGTATGCATCATTTCACATCAGTGTTCCAGGGGCAGTTTTAGACCTCAAACTTTATTCAGCAACCAGATAGCGCCTTCAAATACAATGCCTGCAAAATGTGCTTCCTTAGTGGTCATGACCAAGATGTGTGTCATTAAGTGGAAAAATCCAAATCCAAACACACACACACACACACGATATGAAGAATTAGATCTGCACTTCACAGTGAGCTTGTACACCTGGTATAAACATGCATGTGGGATGATGATCACAAATGGACAGCATTAAATACAAGTATATATATGACCACCAAGATGCACTGTGATCTGATCACTCAAACCAATTGCTGAGGTGTCCTGGATGCTTTTGAACACATTTCTTTTGTAGTGCAATGTGTCCTGCAAAACAATGCAATGGGCGTGGTGGTTGTTTTGGTGACAGCATGTAAATGCTCTATAACTTGGACAAAGTGCTGTGTGACAATCTATCTTTTTGCCCTATGAAAGTAGACATGTTGGATTCTGCTCACAATGATGTCTTTAGGTGTACCGACAAACACAAATGTGGACAGCGAGCAGCGAGCTAAAGTGTCGGCGTAAAAGTAAACTGCAGGGAATTTGAACATGTGATACTTAGTGCATGCAAAGCTACTATAGATGTTGAAGTGTAAGTTAAAATGAAAGTATATGTGCACTTACTGTACTGAGGTGGTGATGTGTAGCCGTCGGAGGCCTGGCGTAGGGAACTGGCGAGAGTTAATGTAGGAGACCTTGGTCATGGCTGTGTTGATACTGTCCAGATCCTCTCCCTCCACCACCAGCACAGACTGGGCAGGATTAAAATGGAACTGGACACAGAAACAGACACTGTTGGTCCTCAA
>NW_024616006.1:0-1403 GCF_008729295.1 Plectropomus leopardus
ATTTGTTTATTATTATCCAAATTAATGTTGACAAAAGTTTAAAAAAATAACTTAGAGACACAGAATAAAGTAGTAATACATAATTTTTTAAACAGGCCTAACATGGGTGGTGCTAAACGTCTTATTTTTCATGAGGGCAGCAGAAGTCAATGGCAGTCGGTCACATGTGTCGTTTCCTCCAATAGGAACGTGACTAATTTGTTTCTACCCAATCAGCGTCCAGGAAACCAGCAGTGTAATCTGATTGGTTAAAACGCGGCACGGAAACGAGAGCAGAAACACATGTACTGGATTCAAGCGGACCGTGGACACAAATAAAGATGTTTTAATGCTGAATTGAAACACATTTATGTTGCTTCAGAGGCTGTATGTAAGTAAATCATGCAGCGTTATTTGTATTTACCTGGAAAATAAACTTTAAGTAACACAAAATTAGTCGAGAAGTGCTCGAGTTAGTTAGCTTGTTTTGCTAACTAAAAGGCTAATGTTGACAATGTGGACTTTATAAACATCTTCATATATAAAATGCTGACAATGACGCTGCCTGGTTTCCGTCTTTTTTGACTCTTCAATGTGTAACAAAAGTGTGTTGTCACTTTAAATCTTCCAGGCATCGTTGATAATGTGTCCTCAATGCAAGTTTATCAATCATTAAGCGATGGAGACAGCAGCTCTGGCGGCTCCAGTCACAGCTGCGGAGTTCCTCCAGGATGCATGTCTGCTGACAGGTAAGAAGCGGGGTTGGGTTTTAGTGTAAAGTTTATATTTATTCTGATGCACAAATAAGAATCTGCAAAGACAAACCAAAAATCGCAGAATTTCCTGACTATATGCTTTATTATTTTTATGCATGTCTGTAGAGGTTTTAGTACAAATGCATGGGTAAAAAGTTTAAATGCAGTCATTTGTGTCATGTGTTTTATAATGAAGAGTCTGTCACTTATTTTCGTGCTCACTTTGAAATAAGACTGAACACAGTGAAGAATCACACAATATATCAAAATCTTTTGTTACCTTTTAATGACAGGTGAGGGTCCAGTCTTGATGGTGTACAGTATCAAACCTCGCCCTAAAGCCTGTGCCTCCCTGAGTGTGCTCCAAAACCACAGAATCCACGGGATAAGACCCAGAAGTCTGACGGCTGCCGCAGCAGAGAGCTCTGCCACGGGAACATTTGGGAAGGAGAAAGGTGGTTAGCACAGAAAGATGTTGGTTTTCCCTTCTACGTGTTGATTTTTTCTATTGTGTTCAGGGAGGTTGTTTCATTTCTTCACTTCTGTCGGGATGTATGAAAACATGACTAGCCGATGTGAGTGAAAACAGATGGACAAATAACTCTTACTTTGGTTGGTATTTACAAAAATTTCAGGGGATATTATCTTTGGCTGTGATGGCTAGTTAAA
>NW_024616007.1:0-1025 GCF_008729295.1 Plectropomus leopardus
CTAACCCTAACCCTCAAAACCTCGAGCTTCAGCCTCTGTCAGTGACGTGCAGCTGCCGCCTCCAGCTGCACATTCTGGCAGACCGCTGCTAAAAAACTCCACAGATTCTGTCAGAAACCTACAGCTTATTCTTCCAACTGTAGGTTCTGGCAGTCTGTTACCTCAACATCTCAAACTACAGCCTCTGTCAGTGACCTGCAGCTGCTGCCTCCACATGCAGATTCTGGCAGACCACTTAAAAACAACCTCCATTTAAAGCGACTGTCATTAACCTGCAGGTGCCGCCTCCACCTGCAGATTCTGGCAGACTGCTGCCATAAAACTCCACTTGCAGCCTCTGTCATCAAACTGCAGCTGCCGCCTCCACCTGCAGATTCTGATAGACCACCGCCATAAAACTCCACCTACGGCCTCTGTCATCAAACTTTAGCTGCAGCCTCTACCTGCAGATTCTGGCAGCCTGCTGCCAAAAAACTCCACTCCATCACCTCAAGGTGCTGAAGAAACGTGCAATATGAAACCTTTTTTGGCCTCCACCTGAAGCCTCTGTCAGGCTGTCAGAAACCTGCACCTCTTTCCTCCCCCTGCAGGTGGAGGAAAAAGGATTCAGCTGCTGTGAAACCAACTACAGCCTCTGTCAGCAACCTGCAGCTTCCACCCTTTACCTGCATGTTCTTGCAAAATGCTACCACCATCTGCTAAATGTAAAACAACAGCCAAAGACATAAGCTCCATCACCTCTAAGTACTAATGAACCATGTGTCATCTTAAACCTCATTCAGCCTCCAACTACAGCCTTTATCTGCATTCTGTTGCTGCTGTCTGCACATTCTGGCCAACAACTGTCCCCAAACTTCAAACTACAGCATCTGTGAGGAACTTACAGCTTTCACCTGCACCTGCAGACTCTGGCAGAGAGCTGCACTAAACCTCCACCAAAAGCCTAAATCCGCAATTATCAACCTCCACCTCAACCTGCAGATTCTGGGAAACTGCTTGGCAAAATGCTAAAAATAACCACAACC
>NW_024616008.1:0-1828 GCF_008729295.1 Plectropomus leopardus
ACAGCGGGGGCATTGTCGTTCTGGTCCAGGATAAAAACATGGACAGTGGCGTTACTGCTGAGAGACGGAGAGCCCTGATCCTTTGCCTGAACCTGGATCTGAAACACCTTCAGTTTCTCATAGTCAAACGAGTGCATGCTGTAGATGCTGCCGTTATCTGAGTTAATGTAAACATAAGAGGAGACAGAAACGTCCTGCACTTTAGAGTCCAGTATAGAGTAAGAGATTTTAGCGTTTTCGCCAAAATCCAGGTCAGACGCTGATACTGAGTACAGTATAGAGCCTGGGACCCCATTCTCTTTTAAATACACATTATAGGAAGGCTGAGTGAATATAGGAGGGTTATCATTCACATCATTGATGCTGACAGGTATAATTTTCTTACTGGACAGAGGAGGGGAGCCCGAATCAGTCGCTGTTATTTCAATATTATATTCCGAAACATTTTCTCGATCTAAAACACCACTTGTGACCAGTGCATAATTTTGAGAAAACGACGGCTTTAGAGCAAATGGAGATTTCTTAGGGAGCTGTAATGTCACTTTACCATTAACACCGGAGTCCAGGTCTCTAGCACTTAGTAAAGCTACTACGGTGCCATTATTTGAGTCTTCACGCACTGGTTTTGGATGAGAGGTGAGTATTATTTCTGGTGCATTATCGTTAACATCTAAAACCTCAACATGCACAGTACAGTGCCCCTCCATTCTCGGACTGCCTTTATCTTTCGCACTTACGTCTAATTCATAATTTGCAGTTGTTTCGAAATCTAGTTGTCCTTTAAGAAATATTGTTCCTGATATTTGATCAATACTAAAAACAGAGAGAACAGTATCTGATGTGTGCGCACCAAATGAGTATTCAATTTCTCCGTTTTGACCGTCGTCCACGTCTGTTGCTTTTGTTTGTACTATTAATGAACCGTCTGAGGCGTTTTCACTGATGGATACTTTATACAACGTTTTCTCAAATGTTGGAACATTATCGTTAATATCAAGGACTCTAATAGACAGCTGAGCTGTCCCTGATCTAACTGGGTTGCCTCCATCCAGAGCTGTCAACAAAAGCTTATGAACAGCCTTTTTCTCTCTATCTAAATTTTTTGCCAAAATTAATTCAGGGACTTTCCTTCCACCGGCCACTTCTTTAACTCTTATACTGAAACATTCATCTTTACTGAGAGTGTATGACTTCAGTGAATTACTGCCAACATCTGGGTCTATAGCGCTTTCTAATGGAAAACGAATCCCCAAAGCCGTAGATTCTGCAACCTCCAACGTGATATCATTTGATGGGAATCTAGGTGCGTTATCATTAATGTCTTGTATTTCTACCTCAACACGAAAAAGTTGTAAAGGGTCTTCAATTACAACCTGCAGAGGTAGAACACAGCTGGCGCTTTGTCCACATAAAGCCTCTCTGTCTATTCTGTCATTCACCACCAGCTCGCCCTTCCCCGCATCCACACTGAAATACTGCTCACCAGCCTCAGAGGCGACACGCAGTTTACGATCAAAAATCTCAGATATTCCCAAACCCAGATCTTTGGCAAGATTTCCTACCACAGAACCCTGTTTCAGCTCCTCCGGGATGCTGTAACGAGTCTGTCCGTCTATTGTACTCCACAAGAGAAAGAAATTATGCCACCAAAGCGCCTGCCATCTCCAGTTTTGGTATCCTATTCCCTTTGTCATCCTTGGTCCGCTATAAAACATAATTTCCAATCGAAATATTGTATTGAACAATGCTGAAATCCACCATCGCGGAAATTATTCCCAAACAAGATTTTCCAGAAATACTGAGCATGGTTGTAAAACGAATTAGAATT
>NW_024616009.1:0-1569 GCF_008729295.1 Plectropomus leopardus
CAATGCTGCCCGCAAACGATGGACAGAGGGTGTTGAAGCTGACGGTCATGGTGCAGTATTTTCTCTGAACGATTTTCCAGAAACTCCAAGATGCTGGAGGGGTATTGTGGAAAATCAGGGGGGTGTCCGTAAGAGTCAAAAAAGGTGGCAGAGCCGTCCTGTTCCAGAGTCAGAGCTAACCAGTGTTCTCCAGGCAGGTGTGAGGGGTGAGTGTTGACGATGAAGTAGGCGGGAGCTCGAAACTCAGGATTCAGTAAGGGTAGCTGGTCAGAAGCCCACACCCCGCAGAATACATCTCCCAGCAATTGATGCAAAAGATGTTCCAGCTGACGATTATCCATTTCAGTTTATTTTATTTTAATAATAATCCACCAGCACCTGTCTTTTAGCATTGATCTCCAGAATGGAATTGTAACAAGCATAGACGATGAGTGTGGTGGTCTGAGGCAGGGGGACCCTGAATCTCATCTCCAGCCTCAAATTTCCGTTGGAAACGGGAGACAGGGCATCTGTGTCATCGGTCGGTTCGAGATTGAAAGCAAACAGAGCATACCCCTCGTTAAATTCCCTGCGATCGATACTCAGAGGTAAATCTTTGAGGTGTCTCCCCGTGGCTGTAAACATGTGGTAAAACTCTCTGACTGAATTCCCTCTATCAAACTTGGGTTGAAAGGCTTTAGCAGGAATCTGTCGACCGTCCTGACAGAGCGCCAGGTACTCCACATCATAATGTTTGAAATTAAAGGGTGACAGGTCCCTCCTGCCTGTGAAGGCGTCGTGGTGAACCATGCCAAGAACGACGTATTTGGGGATCGCTCCGAGAAAGAGGTTCTCTTGGTTACAGATCCTGGAATTCTCAGGGATGGAGTAGGTTTTCACTGTAACGCGTGAGAGGGGGTAGAGGGCATTTCCTTTCAACAGGGCTGTCTCATGACCCAACCTGATGGCCGGAGAAACTGTGACCTTTTTGACAAACAGGGAGGCGGCCGTTATCTTCAGGGCAAACTCTGAGACGCGTGTTCCCATCAGACAGAAGGCATCGTTGCTGCGTATCAGTTTAATTCTCAAATCTACCGAGTTCAGCAAAAGTCTCTCGCAGAAAAATATGTCGGCGTGAAGGGGGCCCAGCAGATCCACTTCTTTAGACTGATCCGTGAATACGGCTCTCTGAGTAAGACCTCTATTAGGCCCATTTGACGTGACTATCGAATCTATAGCACCCGCAGTGTCTTTGTAAAATAGACCGGCGCTGAATTGACTCTTTAACATATCTTCAGAATAGTTGAGCAGAGTCTCGATCATGGCTCTGTAAGGATGTGTGGAGCTGGACTGTGAAATCAATCTATCTCCCAGAATAACATCGCATTGGCTGAAAATCGTATTCAGAGGATAATTAATGAGTCCTACGGCCGTATCAGCGGGGATCTCGGCTCCATCCTTCTCTGTAATTTTCACTCTGAGATGTAGCAAGGTATCACCGTCTCCGGGGATGAAGAATTCGATGGGAGAGTTGTCACTCAGCGCTGAGAGGGGTTGACATTCTTGATATTTTTTATCCTCTATGGATAA
>NW_024616010.1:0-2140 GCF_008729295.1 Plectropomus leopardus
ATATTTAGCTCTCAAGAGCAACAGATCTCTTTGTTTTGTTGGATCATTACTTTCATTTATATCCATTTCCAATGATTTTATTTGTTTTTCCAAAGATTCCATTTCTATTTTGTCTTTTTTCCCTGTCGAGGTTGTATAACTAATAATTTCTCCTCTGATATAGGCCTTGAAATCTTCCCACCTCGTACTGGCACTAGTTTGATCTGTGTTTAGCTCAAAATAATTATCTATTTTTGTTTCCACAAATTTAATAAAATCTGGTTTCTGTAACCATCTCACCTGTAATCTCCAATTGGAAGGGTTGTGAATGACTCTCTCTATTTGCATATTTAATGAAATAGCAGCATGATCGCTTATTACAATACTATCGTACCAGCAACTTTTAATCTTTGATAAAAGTTCCCTTGAAACAAGAAAGTAATCAATGCGAGAACGAGATTTGCATATACTTGAATGACAAGAGTACTCTATTCTGTCAGGGTTGTGTTCCCTCCAGACTTCTACCAGATTTATATCCACAATGTATTGTTTTAGCAATTTCCTTGTTTTTGCTTTAAAAGTATAACAGCCAGTAGAGCGATCTTTTGCCGGATTCAACGTGCAATTAAAGTCTCCTCCAATAATATAAACGCCTCTTAAAGTGGATAAAGTGAGGAAGAGATCTTCAAAAAAATTAAGTTTATCCTCATTTGGGCCGTAAACGCTGACCAGATTTAATGTATGAGAAAGGAGGCTACCCTGGGTGATAACATATCTTCCAGCTGGATCTTGGATTGTTTTAATGGCTTGGAATGGTATTGTTCTGTGGATGAGAATGAGTTCGCCTCTAGCATAATTGTTGTATGTTGCATGCATAACTTGACCAGGCCATCTATTCCGAACTAGCTTTATGTCTGAGGCTGTGAGATGAGTTTTTTGAATGAAAATTATATTTGACTTAAATTGTGTAATCCTGTTTATTACCTGCCTTAGTTTGGTTAATTTCTGTAGTCCCCTGACATTCCAGCTCGTGACTTTTATATCACAACTATTTGGGGTGTTTTTCTGTTCCATTTATAATTCGTATCGAACATACAAGGTTATGGCACAAAAGGAAGTTTTACTTTGCTGAGCTCACTACAAACATAAATAACAGACAAAAATGGAAATTAAGTTTCACACATATACATTTAAACAATTAAACTCCCACTCCCTTACTCAAAACAATGAATGGTGGGGCTTGTGCTGATCCTGCTTATGTAGGAGCAGCTGAACTATGTAAACCTAACTCCAAAGGCAACAAGTGGTGTCCATTAACCAAGCACCTTGTATGATGTTTATACCTTACATACTGACCCTGTTCAAGAGCGAAAATAAAATCAGACCAACCTCTAAGTTAATTCACTTCAATATAAATGGCTAACTGAAGTGACTCTTGAGACACAAAGTGTCTATTTAAGATTAAAGAAAAAAAATACTTGAAGTGACTCTTTTAACATAAAGTACCATACAACTGATGTGGCTCCTTTAATACAAAGTGTCCCTTTAAGAGAAGGGAAAAATGCCATTGCGGTGGCTCCTTTAACACAAGTGTCCCTTTAAAGGCTAAAGAAAAATACGACTGATGTGACCCCTTCAACACAAAGTATCCCTTTAAGACTGAAGAAAAATGCAGTGAGGTGATTCCCTAGATGCAAAGTGTTCCTTTAAGGGTGAAAAAAAAAAATATGATTGAGGTGGTTCCTTAAACACAAAGTGTCCCTTTAAGGTTCAATAAAAATGCGATTGCAATGAACCAAGCCTAAAGTGTTCCTTTAAGACTGAAGAGAGGCAAGGTGGTCAATAGTTCTAATAGAAGACAGTTATCTTGTCTGATTGTCACGCAACTTATTGTACCTTAAATGCCGACGAGCCATTATGAACTGTGTCTTCTTACGCAAGTCCACGATGGAAATCCTCCACCTCCTTTGGTGATGAAAACAGGTGAATCTTTTTTTTTTTTAACCTGTCCTGTTCGGCAGCTTAGGCATGCAGTATGAGAGGTCTGGATGCCTTGAGGTGCCATAACAGATTTGCTCTGCAAAGGAGGGGTCTGGCATACTTCCTCCTGTTGAAGTCCGAACTGAGATTTATTGGCAAGGCTACCGGACAGCACAACGTT
>NW_024616011.1:0-1117 GCF_008729295.1 Plectropomus leopardus
CTAAAGGTACACAAGATTACCAAAAATTTTACCGTAAAGAGACAAGGAACTACCAAAAAGATCAGTAATTTGCCACAAACATTTACAAATCTACCAAATAAGATGCAAAATTACCCAAAGAGACATACGATTACTCAAAGAGATGCAAGGTTACTAACCCTCAAAAGGTTACTGCAAACAATCACAAATTGACTTAGATATATTATTACCTCAAAAAGATGCAAAACCGCCTAAAAGATACACACAATTACTAAAGTCTGTAATTTACTTCAATAAACAAAACAAAAATTGATCAAAAAACACAAAAATTAACTTCAAAAAGACACAAAATTACAATTAAGAAGCAAAACTACCAAAAAAAGTCAGTAATTTACCACAAACAATTACAAATCTACCTGAAAAGGCATGAACTTACCTCAGAAACACTAAATTTCTTTAAAGACACCAAAATAAACACCAAAACATCACAAAATTATCTCAAAGAAACAAATCAACCAAAAGAGACACACCTGACAGACGCAGTTACCTCAGAGACACAAAACGACCTGTAAAGACTCAAACTTACCTCAAAGAGAAACAAATCAACCAAAAAAAGACACAAAATTATGCCAAAGACACAAAGTGACCTCAAAGACACATTACCTGAGAGAGACAAAATTACCACTGCTTTCATCTCTGATGGCCTGAATCCCCAAGAAGTGAACAAACAAACATTATTGTTATTGGCAATGCTTATGTTACTTGTTGAGGATGAAACGGACAGGTGGTGAACCAAAGAAAGCAGCTTTAGATTTATTGATTCAAACTTGGTCACAACAGTCAAAAGTCAGCTGGATTTGATTAATTTACACTGAAAATAGAAAATATTGTCATATTAGCAATTAGTCGTTCAGTTTTCAGGTCGATTCGTAAGGTCTCAACGGTGAAACACACAGGAAACAACATGGGGTTAAACAGAATAAAAACCTCACGTCTACCATGAATTATACCGTTTGTCAGTGACAGTAGGTCTTAAGAAGATTTCCAGATGTCAAAAGTCTCAATTTGAAGTTTCTTTCTCAGTAAAATCATCGAGTGAAAGTAGATTTCGTGGTGTTTCTGCTGCTGGAAAGTTTGT
>NW_024616012.1:0-2256 GCF_008729295.1 Plectropomus leopardus
AAAGTTAAAAGGTTATCATATAGAGATGAAAAAGAAGAAGCGATAGAGAATCAATAATCGTTTCAGAGAATACATGGTCCTTCAAATTTGCCTCAAAGTCATGGAAAATTATTGGTAAAAATGTGTATAAACTGTTCAGTTTGGTCACCTGTTAAAGTGACCAAAAACATTTTTAAAAAAAAGCCACTTTTTCTTTAAAAGTTGCCAAATTTGTTTTAAGGAAAATTATTAATAAAATGTATCAAATGACAAAAAATATTATTGTAATGTAAATCCTGTAATATTAAACAGCGCAGTCAGTACTGCATTAGTGCATTTTTGTCTGATTCGTGAATGAGGCTCAGTTTCCTCAAACGTTTTCTCCTGTGACACAAAACAACACAAATGGATAAAAAGAGGGCCATTTATTTTATTTTACAGACAGACGAGACGCACTGTTGGTTGAAAAATATCGAGCACGTTCAGAGTTCACCGGGCTGACCTCCACATCACGCCGTCCGTTACTGAGCGCTCGTTCAGACGAAGCGTCGCTCCCAATCCTTCAAAAACGACCTCACTTTGAAATTATTGACGGATTTTCTCTCACAGTTTAACGACAGTTACATTCTTCGAGCATCAGTTGGTGATATTTGGCAGTTGTGAGGCGAATCAGCTGCAGGACTCCTGGAGGAGTCGGAGTGAAAAAGCGGCTGTTTGGTGATGAAATGAGACCCGTCCGAGTTCAGGCGCTTTCTTTCCCTTATGTTGACTTTTTAACCCTTAAAACACGAGCATTTAAACCTCGGAAACCTGAGAAAATTGGTTTGATTTCTTTTGAAAACACGAGAAAAAGGCAATGAGATTCTGGGCAAAGAAAAAATGTAAAAAGATGACAAGAAAATGACTTGAAAAGAAACTGTTTGGAGATTATCAGATATGATCAAAAATGTCCAGAAAACTACTTCTAACTGTTGTGATTAGATATTTAAAATAATACAAAAAATACACATACATATATTTTTTATTTTTAGCACTGTCTGAACACAGAAAAAAATGCAACTTGACAAGAAATATTCTGCAAACTTATAAACAAAATTAAAAAAAAAAAAAAGTAAACTGTGACAATGAAGTTATCTGAAAATCATCTGGGGGAATATTGGATATTGTCAAAAAATGAGGAGAAAAATGTCGAGAACAATATATTTATAATTCTCTTAACTGCATATTGAAATGAAGTTACAGAAAAAATATTTAAATTTTTAGCACTTTTTTGAGGTCTTTTTCTTGTTTTTGTTTTCCTGTTTCTCATTTTTTTTCTTATTTTCAGGTAATTTTCTTGCAACTTTTTACTGATTTCTTGTGTTTTTTTGGGGCCATTCCTTGTTGAGTTGCTCGTCACCCTCTTCCATTATTTTTGGAAGAAATCACCCAATTTTTGTTCAAGTTTCAAAGGCTTAAAGAAAGATACAGGCACAGAAATAAAGTTGATTTTTAATTCATTCGAGCACCGCGGCGCTCACTTTCAGTCCAGCGGGGAGAAAACAGCAGAATCATTTTCTCCACGTGAAAATAAATTCACGTCAGTGTAAACTCGCTTTCACCGTTTCTGCACAAAAACAACTTTAAGCTGCATGAAGGACGATCTACCAAACGTCTCCACCCCGTCCTCACCAGAGACGAGCTGGTGGACTTTTTTTAAACTACGGTTTGTTTCTGGATTTGAAAAATGACTGAGGCTAAAAATGAGAGCAAATGTTTTATAAAGGCTGAATTAAATGCTAAAAAAACGGTACAAAACGCTGTGGAACGTGACCGCGGGTGTGAGAGAAAGTGAGGAGTACTGTGAGGGACGAGGCGTCCTGAAGTGGAGACAGGAGGTCCAGCAGCTTGTCGTCTTCATGTGTGAGACCGGGTGAACCGCAGCCGAGCTCCTCGCCGGCAGGAAACTGCAGAGGCCGTTTACGCCATGCTGACGGAAACAGAGCAGAGAGGCAGCTTCAGCCGAGAAACTCAAACCTCAAACCAAAAACACTGAAACCTGCCGGCTGCTCATCCCTCCTCTTACGCTGGGGTCAATTTGACCCATTTTAAATTTTTGAAAATCTCTGGAAAAGATTTTAAACCTTTTTTTTCTTCTACTGAACATAATTAGTGCAATCAACATTTAAAATGAAAATGTTTTTATCACAGAGGAACTGGTCGGGTCAAAAGGACACAGCAGTCAAACTGGAGTCAGAAGTGTCGAATTTAGACCAAAACACACCGTGACCTTTTCAT
>NW_024616013.1:0-1694 GCF_008729295.1 Plectropomus leopardus
ATATATATATATATATTTTTTTTTTTTACTGGAGCTTACAGTCTTCCTCTATCTGTTATACTGTTATTTATGTCCTATCACTTCCCCCCTAAAGCTTTACTTCTTTCATCTAAAAAAATATATGTTAATTGAGGACAAGTACAGAATTGAAAAAGAGTAAAAGTAACACTTTCTTTATTTTGACATTCCCCTCTCACCCACCACTTCATCATCACTTTCCCACCTCCACATGGTGGTTGAGGAAGTACTCAGATCTTAGTTTTAGTAAAATTAGCAATGCCATACTGTACAAAAACTCTATTACAAGTTAAAGTTCTGCATTCATTTGAAGCAGAATATATTAGCAACAAAAGTATCAAAAGTAAACCGAACTCAGTTTTGAAATTTAAAAAAATCAAACAGGGATATGAAAGGGAAAAGAGTAAGAAAAAGGCAAAAGCCACTGGAGATGTAGTTAAAAACAAAAAAAGAAGAAGAAGAATTATGCAAATGTTCACATACTTAATTCTCTTTGCTATTTATCATTAACATAATAATAGTAATAATAGGAATGCTACTTTTCTTTGGGGTATGTGGGTGGGGGTAGCTTGTTTTTTTGCTGCCAAATTTGCTACGTCCGGCACTGGTCCCATGTTATATTAATATTTTCACATTATTATTCCTAACATAACAATATGCAGGCAGCATTTTGATGCTGTGTCTCACCAAAATTTGCTATATTAAGTAGTATTGGCTAGTTATTTTGTAAAATATGAAATTGTTTTTATAAGTTTAAGGTTTGATATGAAAAGTAACTATCAGGTATAATTACTTTAATATCATATTACTGTAAAATTCATTGCAGTATTCTACAGTAGAATTTGATGTGGTTTGTGTGGTTTCTGTTTCTCCATTACCTTTGGTAAAATAAAAAATACCACTTAATGCCATAAATCATAAAGCAGCCAATTGTTTATACTGTTAACTGTTGTTTTGGCACTAAAAAACATCAAGATTTATGGTGTTTTACTGCATTTTTGAAAAATGGTACATCACTGTTAGAATTTGGCCGCATTTTTACAGCAATTTGTCACAGTGCAGGCTTATCCAGGATAAGTAAGTAGGCACATGAATGTCAGCGCAAAGAGTAAAAAAAAAACCACAAAGACCATGATGTAATTTGAGAAGGACCTGTCCGTCCCTGTTGGAGCTTCTCAGGTCAGGTGTCTTTCTTAGCTGTCATTAACTGTGTCTCTGCTGTTGTCTCTCTCCTCAGACAGCAGTGGGCCTGTTCAATTCTGAGGTGAAGACCCACCTGCTGCTCTTCGCCAACAGGGGGACTAAAGAATACACCGAGCTGACGGAGAAACTGCGAGCTCTGGCCCCCGAGTTCACAGGCAAGGTGAGAATATTATTACTTCTACAAAATAATAGATTTAAAAACAACAAGGTGATTTTGTTAAACTAAAGGAGAAATTTCATCTCTGTGGTCACTTGATCTAATTCAATGAGTAATTCAATCAATAATGAGCTAAACTATTAAAAACTGTATTCCAGTTCTTGTTCGTGCTGGTTAATGGAGCAGTCAAGTCCAACTTACGATCACTGGCCTACTTCGGCCTCAAGTCTAACAACCTGCCGCGAGTTGGTTTGTACGATGGCGACACCGACATGAAGTGGCTGCTGCCTGAGGGAGAGATCTCTACTGAGAGAGT
>NW_024616014.1:0-1953 GCF_008729295.1 Plectropomus leopardus
GGGACATTCATCAAAAATCCATAAAACATGTTACCTGATGCTCATTACTCACTTAATGATTTTATCATCTCTCATCTATGTTAATATCTTGTATAAAGGTAATAAAAGGAGCCAATAACATGATGATTTCCCACGATGATTGCTTCCATTGCTCGTCTATTCTCTCATTACTTACTGTATTATTGTCATTATACTCTTTCTCATTACATTCTCTCATTACGCCCGCAATCATTTTGTCAGAGGAGCAGTCACATTTTCAAACCGTGTACGTCTCAGCCTGAAATAAGACTCCTCATATTCGCATGGCGTTCTGCTTTTAGACAGAGAGGTGGTGACTAATCCGATATCCTCCCTCATCTGTTGCCATGAGTTCACCACCCACCGTTTTCTCTTGATGGATGGCTAGTGGGTGAAGCACGGGGTCTTCAGAGGGAATCACTAATGTGACAGGGTTCAACCACATGACTAATGGACTTCACTTTAATGTACTCAGATCCATCACGTTCAGACCCCACAAGCACAACATTTTATTGCTGTTCTGCACTTTGTTGAAATTCATTCATGTTGTTAAGTCCAGATGAAATTAAAATAGCATGTTTATTTACTTTACTTATTTGCTTTGTCGGAGCGAAGGGTGGATCTGAGTCAGGGAACACTATTGCCAGACTGCCTGTCACTGAAGGGGCCCCACTCTGTGCAGTTGTCCTGAATGTTGAAATTATCTATACATACCAAAACCGTGTTTTCTACCAGGCTGTAAACAAGTTTATTTCTGCTGTTAAGTTGGGTTTTTTAACATGGGACTCGGTCATGGATGTATTAAGAGACCTGGATACAGCACCAGTGGTGGGGCCCCATTCATTCCAATGGAAGTTGCTTGGTGGCGCATGAAGCAAAAAAAAAAAAAAAAACCAACAACAAAAAGCTCTATTTCCGCACAATTTCTTATCCACTGATTTACAGACATCTCTTTCCCAACGTAAGTCAATGGGAAAATGTATTTCTGGGCCCGGTGGCACATAGTAATACTGGATAGGCTAAAAAACTTTAGTTCAGTATATTTAGAGGTCCAGAGCAATGACTTCCCAGCATTTGTGTGATGCACCCTGACATGCTGAACGAGCTAACTAACAAACATCTCCAGCGCAATGCTGTAATCCTCAACTTTACATTTCAGTCAGTGATATCTCTGTGTTACTGTATGCCTCATTCCACACAACAGCTACTGTGTTTGAATGCTGCCCGACATCCTTCTGTACACACATGGCAAACACGTCACTTGAAATATTCACAATTGCTCACCAATGGGGTTCCAGACAGGCTAAAGCTTAATAATCACAAATTCAGCCAAATCCATCCAACTTTTCATGTGTATCACAAGCGATGTTGCCCGTGGAAAAGACATGTCTGGTCTGGAATGAAGATCCAGTGTGACGTCCGCCATGTATGTTCCCCATTTCCCAGTAGAGCCCACTGCTTTGCTTACAGCCCCTGTAGGCACAGGCCGGCTGCTATTTAAAGAGTGCTGGTGAGCGAGGAATATGGCACAATCAGCTCCCCAGTGATGCTCACTTTGATGAATGAGCTGAGGTGTAAAGTATAGATTACCATTTTTGTTGTAGCGTTAAAATTGCATGTATGCATTTCCCCAGAGGGCTTTGTACTGTGCAGTACGTGCCTGTGGATATGTGTGCGCTCTGTTGTGTTTGTGAGTGTGCAGGTTCTGGTGTGATCTGTATATTTTAAATTCTGTCGCATACTTGATTGTCTCCAGGTGAATAATCTATACGGTGCATGTATTCCATCTTTCTGCCGTCTCACTGTTAACCTCTGTGCACCTGGAGAGGCGTCGGAATCCACACACATATTTCCCCTTACCAACATACTGCCCCAGTATTGAGTCCCTAAAACCTGGAAATGAGTTACCATTTCAGCACCCCGATTTTTTTTTTT
>NW_024616015.1:0-1545 GCF_008729295.1 Plectropomus leopardus
AGTGGGGGGGGGGGGTCCTCCAATATAATTTTGATAAACAATCTCTATTTTGATACTGCACTCTGGCCCCTTATATATACTAAAAGGAAAAAACAATTCTTGTTGAGAATTCGAAAATGGTTGGAGGGCCACCCAGCACCCTATCAGGGGCCAGATTTGGCTTGCAGGCCGTAAGTTGAATATCATTGCTGCAGAATGAAATCAAATGTACCCAAAGCTGAGACAGAGCTGGACAGAAAGGACTACATTGTGCCAAGTTGCCAAATGAAACAAGCATGTCGATTTCCTATACACACTGTCCAACAGGAAATTACATCTATCTGCTCCACTTTCTGTGATAAGCCTCTCAGTCCAATCAGCTTTCCCTCTCTTTCACCCCATGAGGCTTTGTTCTTGTACTTATTATCTCCACATTAACACACACAC
Source organism: Plectropomus leopardus (assembly GCF_008729295.1). Lineage (NCBI taxonomy): Eukaryota > Metazoa > Chordata > Actinopteri > Perciformes > Serranidae > Plectropomus > Plectropomus leopardus. Next base: position 427 of record NW_024616015.1, read on the forward strand.
ACTTCTTCTTTGCCCTTCTCTCTTCATGCCACAGGAGCTGAAAGGTTTTATAAGAACATCGAGGACATGATCGGCTACAGGCCATGTGGCTGGTGGAAGCTCTGTTGGATGTTTTTCACTCCGCTGATCTGCCTGGTAGGTGGAGAATGAGCATCGATTTACCCCCCCAAAATAGACATTTTTCGAAGTCAAACTCTAACATGTGCTTCCCCTCTCCCTCATGGAGGTCTATCAAACTGCAGCAGGTGTCAATATGTAGAGAACTGATGACATTGCTGAATTGATTTCCTCTGCCTTGTGGTGATTTGTGCTTCACTGTAAAAGCCCTCGGGGAAATCAAGACAAAGTTATCTTCAGTACTGTGGTGATAAAGGAAGTATAATGTTAAAGGAAGCTGTATCAATGGAAAATTAAGTGTACTGGGTCAAAATGAATAAGTACAGCTTTGACGTATAAGTTACAACTTGGCTAATTTTGATTGAAAATTTAATGTTTTTGCCACCACTTTGGTCTAGACTGAAATCTCCTTCTCTCTCTGCCGTATAATTTGGTACACATTTAGTATGTCCTAATTATCAAGTCAGAATTTCAAATCGCTGTGCAAATACCTGAAAAAAAAACTGTGTTTTGCTTTTAGTGCTAATTAGCAAATGTAAGCTGTAAGCATGCTAACACACCAAACTAAGGTGGTCAGCATTGTTATTGTGACTGTGTTACTGAGCTCACATTAATATTTAGCTCAAAGCACCACTGTGTCAGAGTATAGTTTCAACATGGGTGCGTATATGTGTTCCCAGGATCCCAATATCCTAACTTCCCAAGTCCCTATTTTCCTGAAGTTCTATGTACTAAGGGTCTTAAATTCCCAAGGTCCTACATTCAGAGGGTTGTGTGAATCCACGGTCCTTATTCTCCTAAGTTTCTAGGTTCCAAGGGTCCTAAAATTCCAAGGTCATAATGGTCCCTTGTTCCTTGGGTCTTACGATCCCAAGGCCCCATGTTCCCTGGGTCTTAAGTTTCTAAGGTCCAATGTTTGGAGGGTTGTATGTTTTCAAGGACTTACTGTATGTTCAAATAAAATAACAAATAACTGTTGCTATGAATCTTATACAGGTCCTT
>NW_024616016.1:0-1013 GCF_008729295.1 Plectropomus leopardus
TGCTATTACTTTAAATTACTTCTAAATCTATAGCCATCTTACACTGTCTTTAAATTATCACTTTAATGACTCTATTGTAGTGCTGATAGAGGAAATTACAATGAGGCATATGTTTATTAGACATGGGACAACATAAGATTATATCACAGATCATAAGAAAAGCACTCATAATATGTTCATCATTGTGAATTTCCATGAATAATGTACCCCATAGCAACCAAAGAAACTGCTGGGCAACCAACAATAAAACAATAAAAGAGACTCTGCAAAAAGCAGCTCTATATGCACCAGCCTCAAACAATGCTAAAGATCTTAATCAGTCGATGGCATATTTCATGTTGAAAATTATGATGCCATTTCAGTTAGTTTTAATCCCTGGGCTTTTAAGACTGTTTAATTATTTTTCACGTAAGAGGATTTTTCACTGTGTTTTCTATCTGTTAAGAAATAAAAAAAGCTTGTTCCTTAGCTAAATGTAAAATAAAGTGATTCCAGTTTTACTGCCAATTTAAAAGTTTTAAGCATATTTCATCATTATAGTATTATGAATCACAATTACTTTGACCAGGAAAATCGTGACATTAAATGTATATTGTCTCATATTTATAATGTCCAACAGTTGATGTGCTGGGTAGACAAATATTTTGAGTGTTTCTGTTGTTCACTGCAGACATTCCTGAGGAAGAGGCCAGATACTGGGCCAAGAAACTTGAACAACTCAATGCCATGAGAGATCAAGATGTAAGAACTTTATTCTTCTCCCCATCACTCTCTCTGCACCATCTGTCATCTATATTTTCTTGCCTGTTTATTGTCTGCTTCTTATAGTATTTCCTTCCCTAATCCCTTTCCTCCTCTGTGTTTCCTTTCTGCCTCTTTCTTCATTTTCCATACTCTCTGAAATTACACTCTATGGCTGCCAATTATGGCAGAATTGACAGCTTTTACTAGCGATGTTCCTCAGAAGAAGTGCTGGATCATATTTTCTAAGATGTCTGTCGTTTTTCTCTCTC
>NW_024616017.1:0-1247 GCF_008729295.1 Plectropomus leopardus
TCTGGAAATACACCATAGCATTGAATGTTGCAAAAATGGCCAAAAAGACCATAAATTAGCATGTTGAAAAAAATGACCGAAAAGGCAAGGCTATAGTAAGGCAAAAATGTCAAAATATGACACGTCTAAAAAATAGCTTAAAACACCTATTAACAGCATAAAATAGCGTGCAAAGTTACGCCATAGCACTGAATTTTTCAAAAATGGCCAAAAACATAATAATTTAACATGTTGAAAAATTGACCGAAAAGGCAAGGCTATAGTAAGGCAAAAATGTCAAAACATGACACGTCCCAAAAACAGCGAAAAACACCTCAAAACAGCATAAAATAGCGTGCTAAGACATGCCATAGCATTGCATTTTGCAAAAACTGCCAAAAACACCAAAATATAGTATGTTGAAAAAAATGACCGAAAAGGCAAGGCTATAGTAAGGCAAAAATGTCAAAATATGACACGTCTCAAAAACAGCTGAAAACACCTCAAAATAGCATAAAATAGCGTGCAACGTTACGCCATAGCACTGAATGTTGCAAAAATAGTCAAAAACACCATAATTTGGCATGTTGAAAAAAATGACCAAAAAGGCAAGGCTATAGTAAGGCAAAAATGTCAAAATATGACATGTCCCAAAAACAGCAAAAAACACCTCAAAACAGCATAAAATAGCATCTGGAAATACACCATAGCATTGAATGTTGCAAAAATGGCCAAAAAGACCATAAATTAGCATGTTGAAAAAAATGACCGAAAAGGCAAGGCTATAGTAAGGCAAAAATGTCAAAATATGACACGTCTAAAAAATAGCTTAAAACACCTATTAACAGCATAAAATAGCGTGCAAAGTTACGCCATAGCACTGAATTTTTCAAAAATGGCCAAAAACATAATAATTTAACATGTTGAAAAATTGACCGAAAAGGCAAGGCTATAGTAAGGCAAAAATGTCAAAACATGACACGTCCCAAAAACAGCGAAAAACACCTCAAAACAGCATAAAATAGCGTGCTAAGACATGCCATAGCATTGCATTTTGCAAAAACTGCCAAAAACACCAAAATATAGTATGTTGAAAAAAATGACCGAAAAGGCAAGGCTATAGTAAGGCAAAAATGTCAAAATATGACACGTCTCAAAAACAGCTGAAAACACCTCAAAATAGCATAAAATAGCGTGCAACGTTACGCCATAGCACTGAATGTTGCAAAAATAGTCAAAAACACCATAATTTGGCATGTTGAAAAAAA
>NW_024616018.1:0-1034 GCF_008729295.1 Plectropomus leopardus
AGGATGGAAGAGGGAGGAGGTGAGGATGGAGGAAAGAGGAGGTTAGGATGGAGGAAAGAGGAGGTTAGGATGGAGGAGGGAGGAGGTGAGGAGGGAGAAGGTGAGGATGGAGGGAAGAGGAGGTGAGGATGGAGGAAAGAGGAGGTGAGGATGGAGGAGGGAGGAGGTGAGGATGGAGCAGGGAGGAGGTGAGGATGGAGGAAAGAGGAGGCTTCTGGAGGAGCCCAGAGCAAGGATACACCAGTGTATCCTACATGGAAGTCTTTCAAGTGGCGAGACTACGGAGCTCCCCGAGGGTCATGGAGATTCCTCATACAAATATTACTTGTTTAAAATATATACAATGGAAATCCACAAATATCTCTATTTAAAAGAATTAGCAATTTTCATTTAAATCATATATGTACGTATGTTGTGACATTTATTCACAAACTGTTGAATCTGCATTTACAAACCAAAACTTCCCTGCACTTGTGTGTCATGGATGTATGGATGTATGGATGTATGGATGTATGGATGTGTGGATGTATGGATTATGGATGTATGGATGTATGGATTAGGGATGTATAGATGTATTGTTGTATTGATGTATGGATTATGGATGTATTGATGTATGGATGTATTGTTGTATTGATGTATGGATTATGGATGTATTGATGTATGGATGTATTGTTGTATTGATGTATGGATTATGGTTGTATGGATGTATGGATGTATTGTTGTATTGATGTATGGATTATGGATGTATGGATGTATTGTTGTATTGATGTATGGATTATGGTTGTATTGATGTATTGATGTATGGATGTATTGTTGTATTGATGTATGGATTATGGTTGTATTGATGTATTGATGTATGGATGTATTGTTGTATTGATGTAAGGATTATGGATGTATGGATTATGGATGTATTGATGTATGGATTATGGATGATTGATGTATGGATGTATGGATTGTGGATGTATGGATTATGGATGTATGGACTGCGGATGTATGGATTGTGGATGTATGGATGTACAGATTGTGGATGTATG
>NW_024616019.1:0-1086 GCF_008729295.1 Plectropomus leopardus
GCACATGAATTTAAACTCTGCACATTGAGGCACGTGAGACAAACAAAATTTCCCCTCTGAGTTCAGTTTAAGTATTCCTTTAAAGGTTTAAATAAAACACAAATAAATTAAATTGTAATTGGAGGTCGTCTGTTACCTGCCGGCAATGATATTGTTTCTTGTCTCAAAATGGACAAGCTTGCATCATGTCAACCACCCGAGGTCCGGTTCAGCACAGTGCATTCTGGTAGTTGTAGGTTTTCTATCTCTTGAGCAAAAGCAAATGCCACAGCCATTTTCCTCTGTTTTCTCGGGTCATTATGCACTGATTTTAAAAGTATTTGCTAATTTCCAGTCTTTATTATTTCTGCAGAGAAGCAGCAGCCAGTTGAAGGACCACCATGCCTTGGAGAAGCTCTCAGATGAGCTGAGGGTGGTGGAGCAATCACTGCTCCTCAACTGCAAAGGGAAAGAAGGTGAGCTTGGATACTGGACCAGAGTGACTAAAACAATCAACAAAGTTTTCTTAACTTTCTATATCACAGTGGCCAGTGTGTTTTTAGTTGTTCTCTTTGCAGTTTGGACAGATCCAGCATACGAGTAGTGCTTAAGTTCATAAACATGGTTTGCTCATTTTATTCACTTTAAAGTTGATCAACAATGTTAACCAAAAAAAGCAAGCATTACTTTGTGCAGTTCTGCTAAAGTTGGATCAATATGGAGAAAATCAAATATCAAGTGTTTTTGGCCAAATACCCCAATACTGATATTGGTGTGATATTGTACAGTTGACGCTTTTTTCCCCAAAATGGTTAAAGGCAAATAATACAACAACTACAACAGTAGCTACAATAGTCTGGTTTGTTCAGAAAATCACATCACTTTACTGTAATGCAGCCTTTAACACTCGGAAACGTCAACACCTACGATATTATGATATCCATAATCTAAGACGATATCACGTCTCATTATATTGATATATTACCCAGCCCTAAACTGAATTTCCTATATATGTAGTCCTTCAGTAGTGCTGCACGTGTTACACACTGCTACACATCTTACACATATACTCTGTGTTAGCCTGTGACACTGGTGAGGTTTTAAAGT
>NW_024616020.1:0-2740 GCF_008729295.1 Plectropomus leopardus
ACAAACACACATACACACATGCATACACACGTACACTCCAGAAAATCAGAGTCACATTTAGCTTGGCTCTCTCCCAGTCCTCCCCTGTCATTTACTGTATTAGCTGTGGTCTTGGTGCTGAAATGGCCCATTATGTGGGCTGTGTGAGTGTGTACGTATATGTGTGTGTGAGAATGTTTGCGTGTGTCTGTTTGTATGTATGAATGTGACTGATTATACTGTATATGTGTGTTAGCGTGTGTGAGAGTGAGTCAGAGAATTGTGTGTATGTCAAAGTGTGTGTGAGTGTGTGCTAGACGCTGTTGTTGTTTGTCTCCCCACACCACCACAGTGCTGGAATGGCACCGGCCACACACCCTTTGATGTGTCTGTGTGCGTGTGTGTTTGTGTGTGCGTGAGTGTGTCTTGATGTTGTGGCCACAGAGGATGACAAGACGTCCTGCTCTTTCTCAGCAGGATCCTTCCTGCAGCTGCCTGCACACACACACACACAAACACACACAGAGGATCCATCTGCACATGGTTACCTCACCCTGCTGGCCTTTTTCATCTTCTCGTGTCTCTCCATTCGCTCTCTGTGAAGAAGTCACATCACTCTCTCTGGTTTTCTTTGTGTTGACCTGGCACTACAAGTATCATCACACTCGTTTTGAAAAAGACATGCTGTAAACTAAAAATCCCTCCACAGGGAGCATTTTGTACACATTTTCAGGAAATTTAATATCATTCCTTCATATTAAAGCATCACAATGTCATAAAAATTTCAAAGAATCCACTACTTTTCCCACAAATTGTACTCTCATCAGGGTATAAAAGCCCTCTGAAGCACATTTCAACCACCATAGGACACAAAAAACAATGAATCCCAGACTAGTGACTAGTAAGTGCATTGAAACCCAGACTAAATGAAATCTGTCTGCATTCACAGCTCTTTGAGGCAGAATGACCCACAGCACCTACAATGTTCAGTAGGAGGAAGAAAAATGGAAGCACATGTGATTTGTTTTTTCATTAATTCTTCAGTGCAACATTTTACATGTGTTATCCAGACAAGTTTGCAGCTAACACACTTTTAAAGTGAAATATGCAAGTGAAGAGAATTTGTATCATGACTCTGAACCTAAGTCCTTCAAACCTTGTGTCAGATGGGTGTGGTTAATGTTGAGCTGGCGGAAGCAATAGTTAGGGCTGGCTGCCACTGAGCAGGGACTAGAGGTCCTAAAGCTGTGTTTCTATCAAAAGCTTTAGGTGTAGTACCTTTGGAACCAAAAGTAACACCTACAAACATGTACCTAGACCCTGGATCTGTGTAGCATTTCTGCTTCAGACACTACTCTTACATGTGGGCGAGGCTGTTGTCACTCTGTGCTCCGTCCAGCAGCACTTGCTGTATTTCCTTGTCCACCGCTGATACAGAGTGAAGTCTGCACCCCGTTTATTGACACAGGGCTGCACAGCAACATTTTCAGAACAAAAAAGAGCAGGCTGGAGTGAGAGTCTCTCTCAAAAGGATTATAAAAATAGTAGGTTTGTGTACTGGGTCCTTATCAGCAGGGATTTAGTGCTGCATCTTTCATTTTACAGTTAGAGTTTACTAATGTATGAAAAACTTGTCACGATATGAACAGTGGTTAAAGCAGCCACAGCTCAGCCCTGAACACAGTGTCGTTTCACTACTGACCAATCAACAGACTGTAGTGTTTCTAGCTCCACCGTTTAGTACCTGATCAGCGTGCTTGGTACCCCAACAGAGGGGTGAAGAAAAATGGGGCCGGTTCCAAAGGTACCCTCTACAACTTTTCACAATGGAAAACTTGAGCCAACCTGCTGGTGGAAATGGCTCATAAGAGTTAGTTTCTGTCTTGCCTGATCCCAGTTTATGCACTATCCCAGTTTGTTATGTCCAGATTCTGATTACTTCTAAATAAGAGTTTTCAGTTTCCACATTGAGTATGCAGAGCAGCATTGAGCTGGTCTGGGTTATAGGGCAGTAAATGAAATATTGAATTACTGTATGGGGGCTCTGATGATGAATGTATAATAATACATCACCACCTAAATGTATCAGCTACAGAGGCATTTTTTGGGGTGCACATCTATCTGATATCATTATCATTCTCCGTCCTGATCCTCCTGACCTTTACACATAATTTCATGTCAGTAGTTAGTTCCTATGTGGAGCTCATACTAAAAAACCCTGTGAGTGTAAATAGGATGGAAAAGACCTTTGAGGCCTTTTGAATGGACCACACTCCCATGTATGGATTATTTTGTGAACATAGACCTAGGTTTACATATACGTTAGAAAATAATCACACATAATGATATGTAGGTGTCAATATAGTGACATACCTAAAATTAATAAGCTTAGATTTGTTAATTACTTTTTAATGTTAACACTGGAGCATCCCAAGAAAAGGAAAAAAATCTGGTATTCTATATATTACATTAACTATTCAATTCAATCTCCATAATAATAATAGAATAATAAAATTCTTCATCAGCAGTAGTAGGTTGCACATGATTGGTCCAACCTGAAGGAGAAAACCTGGATTAATGAAGTCGTTAAAAACATGTTACCTGTTAGCTCTGACTGGAGCTTTAAGGTTTGTCGAGTCAGCTAATGGAAATGTGAACCTGCTTCATGGTTCACTTCTATGGTATAGATTGAGCCGGGGATTATAAAGAATGCGCACACACACACACACACACACACACACACACACACACACACACACAC
>NW_024616021.1:0-4771 GCF_008729295.1 Plectropomus leopardus
CAGCCATTTTTAGGAGGGGTCAGAATTTGACTTTTTTCGCCATACTATACTATTGCCTTCTCGGCCATTTTCCTTGACATGCCAAATTATCAGGTTTTCCGCGTTTTTTGGACTTAATTTCCACTTTGCATGCTATAACGCGTCTCTACAGCCTATTCTATGTGGTTTCCAGACATTTTTAGGAGGGGTCACAATTTGACTTTTTCGCGTCATAATTTAGCATGTTGGAAAATTCGTTAATGAGGCAATAGTATAGTATGGCAAAAAAAGTCAAATCTTGACCCCTCCTAAAAATGGCTGAAAACCACATAGAATAGATTTTAGAGACGCGTAATGGCATGCATAATGGAAATAAAATCCAAAAAACGCCAAAAACCTGATAATTTAGCATGTCAAAAAAAATGGCCGAGAAGGCAATAGTATAGTATGGCGAAAAAAGTCAAATTTTGACCCCTCCTAAAAAATGGCTGAAAACCACATTGAATAGCTTGTAGAGACGTGTAATAGCATACAAAGTGGAAATAAAGTCCAAAAAACGCCCAAAACCTGATAATTTAGCATGTCAAGAAAAATGGCCAAGAAGGCAATAGTATAGTATGGCAAAAAAAAGTCCAATTTTGACCCCTTCTAAAAATGGCTGGAAACCACATAGAATAGATTTTAGAGATGCGTAATGGTATGCATAATGGAAAGAAAATCCAAAAAACGCCAAAAACCTGATAATTTAGCATGTCAAGAAAAATGGCCAAGAAGGCAATAGTATAGTATGGCGAAAAAAGTCAAATTTTGACCCCTCCTAAAAATAGCTGGAAACCACATTGAATAGTTTGTAGAGACGCGTAATAGCATGCAAAGTAGAAATAAAGTCCAAAAAACCCCAAAAACCTGATAATTTAGCATGTCAAGAAAAATGGCCGAGAAGGCAATAGTATAGTATGGCAAAAAAAGTCAAATTTTGACCCCTCCTAAAAATGGCTGAAAACCACATAGAATAGCTTGTAGAGACGCGTAATAGCATGCAAAGTGGAAATAAAGTCCAAAAAACGCCAAAAACCTGATAATTTAGCATGTCAAGAAAAATGGCCGACAAGGCAATAGTATAGTATGTCAAAAAAAGTCAAATTCTGACTGCTGTCATACAAATCACTGAAAACAACATATAATAGCTTGTAGAGACGTACGATAGTATACAAAGTGGGAATGAAGGCAAAAAAGGCCACAAACCTTTTTATTAATTTAGCATGTCTAAAAAATGAAAAAAGGTAATAGCATGGTTTGGCGAAAAAAGTCAAATTTTGACTCCTCTTAAAAATGGCTGAAAACCACATAGAATAACGTGTAGAGATGCATCATAGTGTACAAAGTGGGAATAAAGGGCATAAAAGGCCAAAATACTTTAATTAAGCCCGTCAAAAAAATGGCAAAAAAAACCACTTTGTATAATACGTTAGAAAAAGTCAAATTTTGAAATATCCCAAAAAAAAGGCTGAAAATGACACATTATAGCTTTTCAGTTGCTCCATAGCATACAATGTCAAAAAAAACCAAAATCTGTTAATTTAGGATGTCGAAAAAATGGCAGTAAACTGCAGAGTATAGAACATCGAAAAAAGTAATATTTTGACATGTTTGTTAAAATGGCTTAAACATGACATACAGTATATTGCTCGTAAAGTCATGCGATAGCATACAATGTAGAAAAAGGACAAAAACCTCATAATTTAGCATGTCGGAAAAACAGCCAAAAATCGCATAGAATAGCGAAAAATGTCAAATTCTGACTTGTCCAAACAATGGCTGGAAACAAAGAATTATAGCTTGTAGAGTCAGGCCATAGCATACAATTTTGAAAAAAAGGCCAAAGAAGGTCATAATTGTTGACATACTATACTACATGGTTTACGACCATTTTTTTGATATGCTATATTATGACATTTTCGGCCTTTTTTTCGACATTGTATGCCATGAAGTGACTCTACAAGTTATTTGGCTGTTTCCAGCCATTTTTTGGACACGTCAAAATTAAACATTTTTTTCCGGTTTTCAGCCATTTTTTTGACATGCTCAATAATGACATTTTTGGCAATCCAATAACATTTCTTTAAAAGCTATCATATCTAGTTTTCAGCCATTTGTTGGACATACTGTACTATGACGTGTCTCTATAAGCTATATGTCATTCAGCCAATTTATCGGCACGTCAAAATGTGTTTTCCCACATACTATACCATGTTGTTCTCCGCCATCTTTTCGATAAGCCAAAATTTGACGTTTTTTGACAAACAGTACTACTATACTGTATATACTATACTATAATGCTTTCATACATTTTTTTGACATGCTTTAATATGCATTTTGGGCCTTATTTTTTGACATACTTTGACGTTTTTCAGCCATTTTTTCGACAGGCTATATTATGACATTTTTTCTCGACATGCTATCATATAATGTTTCTCTACTATGTCGTTTTCAGCCATTTGGACATGCTGTAGGTATGATGTGTCTCTACAAGCTGTAATATGTTTTTGCGACATATTATACTGTGTCGAAAAATATCAACATTTTCAAGATGCTATATTGTGAGATTTTTGGTCTTTTTTTCCCATATTGTATACTATGATGTAGGACTGGGCGATAAAACGATAATGCTCTACTATGACATGTCTCTACAAGGTTTTTAGTCATATTTTGGACGACAGACTACGGTATGACTTTTTTATGCTATTTTGGACGACATACTACACTATGACTTTTTGGTCACATCTTTGACAACATACTATAGTATTGTAACAAACACAGGAGGGACTCAAGGATGCAGACCCAACTTAAAAAGAATCAGCCAAACGGGTCTTTAATTGGAGAGTGAGTAGGTACACAGATGATCAGACCATGAGGTAAAAGTACAAAGTCCTCTAATCTACAGGCAAGGTCAAAAATCCAAACAGGTCAAAAAACGATGTGACTTGGAGAAAAACTCACGAGGAGAGCTGGTAAGCAGTCACAAAGGATACTACGAACTAGCAGAGAAGGGAGGAGGACACAGACTAAATACTCAAGGAGAGACAATGAGCCACAGGTGCTGCACATTATGGCGGGGCAGGTAATCGCACAGGTGGGAAACACAGGAGGGCATGAAGTGGAGACACCTGGAACAAGACAACATGTGAAGATCAAAATAAATCAGGCAACAAGAGTAGAAATACTAGGGAATAAAGACAAAAGTCAACCACAAGGACAGGGTGTGACAAGTATGACTGTTTGGTCACATTTTGGACAACATAGTATATGTATGACTTTTTGGTCATATTTTGGATGACATAAAATACTATGTTTTGTTTTTAGTTTACTTTGCCTGACACACTATACTATGACTTTTTTTTACCATAATTTGGACAATGTATTATAGTGAAGAGAGGGGCGGAGCTGTCAACCGATCACCACCTGGTGGTGAGCTGGCTCCGATGGCGGGGGAGGACACCGGTCAGACCTGGCGGACCCAAACACATTGTGAGGGTCTCCTGGGAACGTCTGGCAGAGTCTCCCGTCAGAAAGAGCTTCAACTCCCACCTCTGGGGGGGCTTCGACCATGTCCCAGGAGAGGCGGGGGACATTGAGTCCGAGTGGGCCATGTTCTGTGCCCCTGTTGCTGAGGCGGCCGACCGGTGCTGCAGCCGTAAGATGGTTGGTGCCTGTCGGGGCGGCAACAGCCGAACCCGTTGGTGGACACCGGCGGTGAGGGATGCCATCAAGCTGAAGAAGGAGTCCTATCAGGCCTTCTTGGCCTGTGGGATTCTGGAGGCAGCAGACAGGTACCAGCAGGCCAAGCAGAGTGCAGCTACGGCGGTGAAAACCCGGGCGTGGGAGGAGTTCGGCGAGGCCATGGAACGACTCTCAGATGGCCTCGAAGAGGTTCTGGACCACCATCCGGCGTGTCTGGAGGGGAAAGCAATGCTCTGTCAACACTGTGTATGGTGGGGACAGGGCGCTGCTGACCTCCACTTGGGATGTTATGGATCGGTGGAAGGAATACTTCGAAGACCTCCCCTATCCCACCGACACGCCTTCTGGTGAGGAAGCAGGGCCTGGGGACTCGGGGGTGGGCTCTTCCATCTCTGGGACTGAGGTTGAAGAGGTTGTTAAAAAACTCCTTGGTGGCAGGGCCCCGGGGATGGATGAGGTCTGCCCGGAGTTCCTTAGGGCCCTGGATGTTGTCGACTCACGACTCTGCAACATTGCGTGGACATCGGGGGCCGTGCCTCTGGACTGGCAGACCGGGGTGGTGGTCCCTCTTTTTAAGAAGGGGGACCAGAGGGTGTGTTCCAACTATAGGGAGATCACACTCCTCAGCCTCCCTGGTAAGGTCTACTCAGGGGTACTGGAGAGGAGGGTCTGCCGGACAGTCGAACCCTGGATTCAGGAGGAGCAATGCGGTTTTCGTCCTGGTCGTGGAACTGTGGACCAGCTCTGGACCCTTGGCAGGATCCTTGAGGGGGCATGGGAGTTTTCCCAACCAGTCCACTGTTTTGTGGACATGGAGAAGGCATTTGAACTGTGTCCCTCAGGGAGTCCTGTGGGGGGTTCTCCAGGAATATAGGGTATCGGACTCCCTGATACAGGCCATCTGTTCCCTGTATGACCGGAGCCAGAGCTTGGTCCACATTGCTGGCAGTAAGTCGGACTCATTTCCAGTGAGGGTTGGACTCCACCAGGGCTGCCCTTGTCACCGATTCTGTTCATAACTTTTATGGACAGAATTTCTAAGCGCAGCCAG
>NW_024616022.1:0-1541 GCF_008729295.1 Plectropomus leopardus
AATGGTTTAATGTGGTTTTCAGATGTTTTTTGGACATGTCATATTTTTACATTTTTGCCTTACTATAGCCTTGCTTTTTTGGTGGATTTTTCAACATGCTATTTTATGGTGTTTTAGGTCATTGTTGCAAAAATCTTCACTATGAAGTGTCTCGGCACACTATTTTATGTGGTTTAATGTGGTTTTCAGATGTTTTTTGGACAGGACATATTTTGACATTTTTTGTCTTACTATAGCCTTGCTTTTTTGGTGGCTTTCCCAACATGCTATTTTATGGTGTTTTGGGTCGTTTTTGCAAAAATCTTCACTATGGCGTGTCTCGGCAAGCTATTATAAATGGTTTAATGTGTTTTTCAGCTGTTTTTTGGACATGGCATATTTTGACATTTTTGCCATACTATAGCCTTGTTTTTTTGGTGGATTTTTCAACATGCTATTTTATGGTGTTTTAGGTCATTGTTGCAAAAATCTTCACTATGAAGTGTCTCGGCACACTATTTTATGTGGTTTAATGTGGTTTTCAGATGTTTTTTGGACAGGTCATATTTTGACATTTTTGCCATACTATAGCCTTGCTTTTTTGGTGGATTTTTCGACATGCTATTTTATGTTTTTTTTTTTATCATTTTTGTAAAATACTATGCTGTGGCGTGTCTCTGCACGGTATTATATGTGGTTTAATGTGGTTTTCAGCTTTTTTTTGGACATGTCATGTTTTGACATTTTTGCCTTACTATAGCCTTGCTTTTTTGGTGGATTTTTCAACATGCTATTTTATGGTGTTTTAGGTCATTGTTGCAAAAATCTTCACTATGGCGTGTCTCGGCACGCTATTTTATGTGGTTTAATGTGGTTTTCAGATGTTTTTTGGACATGTCATATTTTGACATTTTTGCCTTACTATAGCCTTGCTTTTTTGGTGGATTTTTCAACATGCTATTTTATGGTGTTTTAGGTCGTTGCTGCAAAAATCTTCACTATGGTGTGTCTCTGCACACTATTTTATGTGGTTTAATGTGGTTTTCAGATGTTTTTTGGACAGGTCGTATTTTGACATTTTTGCCATACTATAGCCTTGCTTTTTTGGTGGATTTTTTAACATCCTTTTCTATGGTGTTTTAGGTCGTTTTTGCAAAATCCTTCGCTGTGGCGTGTCTCAGCACGCTATTTCATGTGGTTTAAATTGGTTTTCAGCTGTTTTTTGGACATGTCATATTTTGACATTTTTGCCATACTATAGCCTTGCTTTTTTGGTGGATTTTTCGACATGCTATTTTATGTTTTTTTTGATCATTTTTGTAAAATACTATGCTGTGGCGTGTCTCGGCACGGTATTATATGTGGTTTAATGTGGTTTTCAGCTTTTTTTTGGACATGTTATGTTTTGACATTTTTGCCATACTATAGCCTTGCTTTTTTGGTGGATTTTTTAACATCCTTTTTTATGGTGTTTTAGGTCGTTTTTGCAAAATCCTTCACTATGGCGTGTCTCGGCAAGCCATTATTAATGGTTTAATGTGGTTTTCAGATGTTTTTTGGAC
>NW_024616023.1:0-3327 GCF_008729295.1 Plectropomus leopardus
TTTTCTGTATGTCTTCCATGTGTGTCTGCTCTCTGGTGGGACAGTTTTAGCTCATCATTGCATTTAAAAAAAAAAGCCGACACTCCGTAAAGGCAGCAGCAGAGGGGCAAAAACAAAACGGCGCGTCCCTCTCCTCCGGTGGGTGGGCGGGGTCTGCTTCTCCCTCCGTGTCGCCGCTCCGGCAGGTCACTCGGATCTGGACACTCGGAGACTCGGACACGCTGGAGATAATGTCCCATTTATGTTTTTAAGCGTTTTCCCGGAGAAAAAGCGCAAAATGCTGCTGCTGCCTTTACTGATGAGCCTCAGCGCGAGCGCACTGGGACAGCTGGGGGACTCCCAGTTCGGAGATGACTTTGACCCGGAGCTCGCAGACTTTGATTTAGACATTGTAAGACATTTAAAAGCTGCTTTTCTTTGTGCTGTTCGTATTTTCGTGTCTGACTCGTTTTCTTTGTGCACGCAGGCGCCGCGCAGAGTCCCGCGGCAGGTGAAAACTTTACTCACGAAGGTAAAGTCACATTTTCTGCAGAAATATGGAGATTTTTTAAAGATGTATCTGCTTCTCCTTGAATATCGAGCTTTAGGTGCGTTTTGAGGTCAAATCTACTGTTAATAAAACATAACTGAAACAAAAAGTAAAGATTTTAAATGGTTTAATCAGAGTGTTGTGTCCTATTTTAGCCGGATATCTTAGATTTGATCTTTTGGCGCATCAGATAAATCAGAGCTCAGTTCGTGGTGAACTCCCTGGCGTTAAGAAAACGCTTATTCAAAGACAATTTTGTATTTTTTTGATACTGGTCTGAAATGCATGACCCAGTTTGAGTTATCGAGAAGCAGATTTTGTGAACCTAAGCTCGTGCGCTTTGGGCGTGACGCGCAGGAGAGCCGCCAGGCGCGCAGATGTGCCAGAGGATCCGTAATGCTGGATCTGAGCTCATGGGAACTAATTCCTCCGCCTGTGTTTGGTTTCTGTAACTATGGGAGAGTTCAGCTCTCACTGGGATCAGACAACTTGGCTTCACAAAAATATAATCGCGGGATTTTTATGAACACAGCAGCGCTGCGTAAAATCGCGCCAAATTCCAAAACACTAATGTGGAAATCCAGGTGACTTTTGGGTGGAACCCCAGAGCTTTTTTCTAGGATTTTTACGAGGTTTTCGAGATTTTAGGACATTTTTGTGGTTTTAGAACATTCCTAGGAACTTTTGACATTTTTTAGTATTTTAGGACATTTTTAGGATTTAAGAATGTTTTCAGGATTTTAGTATGTTTCTAGGATATTAGGGAATTTTAGGGATTTCAGGACATTTTCTAGGTTTTTAGGATGTTTCTACATTTTAGGACATTTCAGGGATTTCAGTATGTTTCCAGGATTTTAGGCCATTTCTATAATTTAAGGACATTTCCTAGGGTTTCAGGACATGAATAAGATTTTAGGACTTTTCTCAGACATTTTTAGAATTTGGCGTTTCAATCTTACCTCTGCAGGAGACCAAACCTCACATCCAGGAGCTCTCCATCAAGACCACCATCATCTCCCGTTACGCCTTCACGGCGGTGTACTGCGCCATGCTCAACCGCCACTCCACCGCCGCAGAGGGCGTCTTCCAGTTCCAGGTCCCCGCCGGCGCCTATGTCTCCAACTTCACCATGTAAGAGCCGCACAGGTCACCTGAGCAGAGACAGACAGAGGACATAAAGTCATCGTAAGATGGTCAAAGCCACAGTCACAGAGCGGACACACGGAGACGGACAAAGACAGAAAAACAAAAGTGTTACATTTACAGTGATATTTTGTAAAACTCTGAACCAACAAAAAAAAGGCAATAAAAAAAGATTCACAATTCAATTAAAATTACAAGACTCAAATCAGAGTTTAAATCAGATTCATTTTCTCACAGAGCACGAAGACTTTTAAATAAAAATCAATCTTATTATCACCAAAGTTACAACTTTATAACAAAAACACCAGCGTCCTCCTGTCTGTCTGTCTGTCCTCCTGTCTGTCTGTCCTCCTGTCTGTCTGTCCTCCTGTCTGTCTGTCCTCCTGTCTGTCTGTCTGCCTGTCTGTCTGTCTGTCTGTCTGTCCTCCTGTCTGTCTGTCTGTCTGTCCTCCTGTCGTCCTGTCTGTCTGTCGTCCTGTCTGTCTGTCTGTCCTCCTGTCTGTCTGTCCTCCTGTCTGTCTGTCTGTCCTCCTGTCTGTCTGTCTGTCCTCCTGTCTGTCTGTCCTCCTGTCCTCCTGTCTGTCCTCCTGTCCTCCTGTCCTCCTGTCTGTCTGTCCTCCTGTCTTTCTGCCTGTCTGTCTGTCTGTCTGTCCTCCTGTCGTCCTGTCTGTCTGTCCTCCTGTCTGTCTGTCTGTCCTCCTGTCCTCCTGTCTGTCTGTCTGTCCTCCTGTCCTCCTGTCCTCCTGTCTGTCTGTCCTCCTGTCCTCCTGTCTTTCTGTCTGTCTGTCTGGGTTGATGATGTTTCTGTTGCCATGTTAGCGAAGAGACAAGAAAGGGTGCAAACTTTTACACTGCTGTAAACACACACACACACACACTCACACACACTCTCACACACACACACACACACACTCACACACCCCCCCCCCCCCCCCCCCCCCCCCCCCCCCCCCCCCCCCCCCCCCCCCCCCCCCCCCCCCCCCCCCCCCCCCCCCCACAACACCCCCCCCCACACCCACACACACACACACACACACACACACACACACACACACACAGTGACCAGAGTTCACCCGTAAACAGGTAACAGCAGGATTCAGCATCAGATTGAGTCTTTCTGTGTAAGAAAAGCCGCCCGGCTGAAACGTGACAGTAGGTGGTCCGGCTCTAATCCTCGACCTTTGACCCCCGTGAACCAGGATCATCGGAGGGCGTGTCTACCAGAGCGAGGTCAGGCCGAAGGAGAAGAGGGTCAAGCAGGAGAACGGCAGAGCCAAGAACAAAGAGTCAGGTGATGCAAGGTGAGACAAACCTGAGAGCGTGTGTGTGTGTGTGTTTCAGTGTGTGTGTGTGTGTGTGTTTCAGTGTGTGTGTGTGTGTGTGTGTGTGTGTTTCTGTGTGTGTGTGCGTGTGTGTTTCTGAGTGTGTGTGTGTGTTTTTGTGTGTATGTGTGTGTGTGTGTGTGTGGCCACTCCTCTGGTCTGGCGTCTCCTCCTAATTACACAGCAGCACTCGCTCCCTCTAATGTTCCTATTTTGCAAACAGATTGATAATAACCCGACGAGACGGCCGCAGAGAGTGTGTGTGTGTGTGTGTGTGTGTGTTTTCTGTGTGTGTGTGTGTGTGTGTGTATGTTTTCTCTGTGTGTGTGTGTG
>NW_024616024.1:0-1420 GCF_008729295.1 Plectropomus leopardus
GAAACTTTGGCCTTAAACACTAAAAATGTTGACTTTTTAGGCCATTTCTTCAACAGACTATGAACAGCCTCAACACGCAGTTCTTTGACTTTTTCAGTATTTGGAGAGATTACTTTTTGACCATTTTTCACTGAGCTATAGTATGGCATTTTTCTCCATACTAAACTTTGGCCTAAAACACTAGAAATATTGACTTTTTAAACCATTTTTTCCAACAGGCTATACTATGAACAGCCTCAACATGCTGTTCTATGACTTTTTTCAGCATTTTGAAGGATCACTTTTTTGACCATTTTTCCCTGAGCTATAGTATGGCGTTTTTCTCCATACTAAACTTTGGCCTAAAACACTCAAAATATTGACTTTTTAAACCATTTTTTTAAAAGCCTATACTATGAACAGCCTCAACATGCTGTCCAATGACTATTTTCAGTATTTGCAGAGATCACGTTTTTGACCATTTCTCCCTGAGCTATACTATGGCGTTTTTCTCCATACTAAAGTTTGGCCTAAAACACTCAAATTATTGACTTTTTATACCATTTTTTTCAACAGATTGCACTATAAACAGCAAGAATATGCTGTTCTGTGACATTTTTCAGCGTTTCGAAAGATCACTTTTTTGACATTTTTTCCCTGAGCTATCGTATGGCATTTTTCTCCATACCAAACTTTGGCTTAAAATACTCAAAATATTGACTTTTTAGACCATTTTTTCAACAGACTACACTATGAACAGCATCAACATGCTGTTCTATGACTTTTTTCAGTGTTTGGAAGGATCACTTTTTTGACAATTTTTCCCTGAGCTATAGTACGGCGTTTTTCTCTGTACGAAACTTTTGCCTAAAACACTCAAAATGTTGACTTTTTGGGCCATTTCTTCAACAGGTTATGAACAGCCTCAACATGCTGTTGTTTGACTTTTTTCAGTATTTGGAGAGATCACTTTTTTGAACATTTTTCACTGAGCTATAGTATGGCGTTTTTCTCCATACTAATCTTTGGCCTAAAACGCTCAAAATATTGACTTTTTAAACCATTTTTTCAACAGGCTATGCTATGAACAGCATCAACATGCTGTTCTATGACTTTTTTCAGCGTTTCGAAGGATCACTTTTTTGACCATTTTTCCCTGAGCTATAGTATGGCTTTTTCTCTGTACGAAACTTTGGCCTAAAACACGCAAAATGTTGACTTTTTAGGCCATTTCTTCAATGGGCTATGAACAGCCTCAACATGCTGTTCTTTGACGTTTTTCAGTATTTGGAGAGATCACTTTTTTGAACATTTTTCCCTGAGCTACAGCATGGCGTTTTTCTCAATACTAAACTTTGGCCTAAAACACTCAAAATATTGACTTTTTAAACAATTTTTTTTCAACAGGCTATACTATGAACAGCCTCAACATGCTGTTCAA
>NW_024616025.1:0-3065 GCF_008729295.1 Plectropomus leopardus
GTAAGGACTTCACGTTTCTTCTTCCCAGGAATTTAGAGATGTCATGCCATATCCTGATACTGTTGTAAATAATAGGATTGCATTTTATTTCTGAATTTATCTTCTTTGCCTCACACGTGACTAAGCTCCAAGGGGAGTGAGGGTGACAGGCCCAGGAGTCAATACAGGTCTGTCTTTTAATATATGAGTGTAACCACAGCCAGAGGTGGCGTACATGGCAGGCCCAGTTATAGAACAACGTATTAGGCATAGAAAGACCACCCGTGTCTGTATGTGATTGTAATATCTTAAGCCGTTGCCTAGGTTTTTTACCCTGCCAGATAAATTTGGAAAAAGCCTTCTCTAAGTCTAGGTTAGTTTTCTTGGATATATACAGTGGAAGCATTTGCAAGGGGTATAAGAGTCGAGGGAGCACATTCATCTTAATGAGATTGATACGACCGAACAGGGACAGGGGTAGGTTCTGCCAACGCTCCAGGTCTCTCTTGACTATGGTACAGATAGGGGTAAAATTTAATTTTTGCAGATCTCTCAGATCTGGGAACACCTTTATTCCCAAATAAGTAAAGCCAGATCTTGACCAACTGAAAGGGAAATTCTCCTGAACATCTGTGGTATTTAGGGTTCCCAGTGGCATAGCTTCAGATTTGTTGAAATTTATTTTATAGCCGGATATGTAACTAAACCTATTGAAAATATCCATAATTGTGGAAATTGATAGTTGAGGAGCGGACAAAAACACAAGGATATCGTCTGCGTATAAGGCAATTTTATGTTCCTTATGTCCTATAGTTATTCCCTTTATATCGGTGTGTAGTCGGATAGTTTCAGCTAATGGTTCTAACGCTAAGGCAAAGAGGAGCGGGCTGAGGGGGCACCCCTGGCGGACACCCCTTGCTATTTGGAAAGGGTTCGGAACGTCGACCATTGGTTATGACAACCGCTATAGGTGAGTGATATATGGTTTGGATCCATTTAAGGAAGTTCCCCCCTAGGCCAAATCTCCCCAAGACATCAAATAAATAGCCCCACTCAACCCTATCGAAGGCCTTTTCTGCATCTAGAGAGACAGCCAGTGCCTTCCGCTTGCCTTGTGAAGTAAACTGTATAATGTTCAAGAGCCTTCTCACATTGCTGGTTGAGTAGGTTCGTGAACAAAGCCCGTCTAATCTGGATTTATAAGTGTGGAGAGTAATTTCTCAAGTCGTCTGGCTAAGAGTTTGGACAACAATTTACTGTCAACAGAAATCAGACTAATTGGTCTATAGGAACCACAAATGTCAGATGGCTTATCCCTCTTCAGAGTAACCGAGATATTAGCGGTGTTTAATGTAGGGGGGAGACAGCCCCTATTAAAGGAGTCCAGATACATGTCTGTTAGGGGACCAACTAGTTCCTGACTGAATGTTTTGTAATATTCCGGGCCGAAGCCGTCCGGACCTGGAGCCTTGCCTCCCTTAAGAGCTTGTAAGACTTCTTCCTTGCTAATAGGCTTACATAAATCTGCTGTCTGTATGTCTGAAAGAGACGGTAATTTTATCTTGTTAAGAAATTTTGCTCTAGCATCGGAAGAGGATGTGCATTCGGAGGTATAGAGGTCTTTATAAAACAATTTCATTACTTCATTTATATCAGATGATTTGAAACATCTCGCCCCATTTCTGTCTATAAGAGAAGGAATTACGTTAGGCTCGGTCTTACCACGAGCAAGGCGGGCTAGCAATCGGCCTGGTTTATTGCCTGACTCAAATAGTCTATGTTTAGCAAAAAAGATCTGTGCCTCCGCCTTCCTGGTTAGGAGCTGGTTTAGAGCAGAGCGAGCAGCATCCAGCTGTTTCGACAGAGTTTTGCTATAAGATTTCTTAAACTGGGCTTCTAGTTCATCTATTGTCTTCTCTAAATCCAACTGTCTTTTAAGGGCATCCTTTTTCTGTGCTGATGTATAAGATATAATAGCCCCACGTATAAATGCTTTACCAGCTTCCCACATGTAGAAGGGCTAATATCTGGAGTTTTATTTAAAGAAATGGACTGCTGCCATTGAGATTTAATATACTCAGTGAAGGAATGGCTACTTAGTAGGGTAGGGTCGAACCTCCAGTGACTGTAAGCCGGATCTCTATAGGGAGGAGAGACAGTTATACTAATAGGGGAGTGATCAGAGAGGAACTTGGTACCAATTGTGCAGTGCAATATTCTGCTCAGAATCGTTCTTGAGGATAGAAAATAATCTATTCTAGAAAATACCTGGTGGGGGATTGAGAAAAACGTGTAGTCCCTATCTAGGGGTTGTAACACTCTCCAAGCATCATATAGATCTAAATCTTTACAAAATTCACCCATTTTTGCACTTTTCTTGTTGAGAGTAGATTGGGGGGGATGAATCAACAATTGGGTTAGGTGTATAGTTAAAGTCACCTCCTAAAAGTAGATATGGAGAAGAAAATGATGTTAAATCTGAAATAAGCTGTGGAATGAAGGAGGCTTCATATATTGTTGGGGCATATACACACCCCAAAACTACATGTTCTCCATAAAGATAGCCAGACATAATTACATAACGTCCCTCTTTATCTGATATTGTTTTGTCAAGAGTAAAAGGCAGGGAGCGATGTAGGAGAATTGCAACTCCTCTACTCTTGGAATTATGAGAAGAGTAGAACACCTGGCCCACCCAGCTTCTCCTCAGTTTTAAATGCTCTAGGTCTGAAAGGTGGGTTTCTTGGAGAAGAGCAATTTGGCATCTCTCTTTTTTAAGGAAGGATAGGATTTTCTGGCGTTTGATGACATGGTTAATGCCCTTCACATTAAGTGAAACAATCTTCAGATCACTCATGTAGATCTAAGCCCATCATACAATTATAGGTATTCTATGCAGATATTAATGAGACTGGGATGAAAAAAGGCAATGTCTGATCTGGTAATCAGTAACGGACTGGAGCTATACCTACACTGTAAAAATAAAAAAAACACAATAAATAAGGCTGTCTGTAAAAACCCCACTCTAAACGGTGGCTCAGAACCCTGAACATAATAGAGCCTTCCGAACAAGGAAACAAAAATAA
>NW_024616026.1:0-1441 GCF_008729295.1 Plectropomus leopardus
TGACTCTGTCAGTTAGTCATATTCTCCATTTATATAATATTTACATGTACGTCCCCCCCTCCATCTTATGACATAGTACCTTCCAAATGGGAACGCGCCACAAGGGGTCAGTCAGCGGTCAGTTCAGTTGCAGCTGCCAGCTTTAGCTTTAGCTTTAGCTGACCTTTGTCATGCTGTCTGGCCTTTGCAACTCCTCTAAACTTGCGACGCCATGGATGAAGATGGAGGGGCTTTTTCGGGTATGGATCAATCGCAGTGTTGAAAGGTAATGTTAATTTGCTTTTTTCTGTCTTTGGGAGTTAAGCTAATTGTGAAGTTGGCTAACACGTAGTCGCATGCTAATTTTAACAAACTGGTTTACTTGCTGACCTGTTACATGGAGGCTATGAGCAGTTAATTAGTAACTACACAAACAGTCACACCTTAAAAAATTTATTGATAGTGTTTTATTGCCAGAATCCGTATTGTGGTACAGAATGTAGGTAGTTAGCTTCATTTAGCTTTGGTTTACTTTTTTGGCTAATGTTAGCATGACACGGCGGGAGGGTCTGACTCTCTGCACAGTTTGGGAGGGAAGGGGGTGTAATATTATACTTGCTCGGTCATTGCAACACTGTACAATTAACTGTTTAGCAGCTCAGCATTTATTTATGTTCCCGTGCTATCTGTGCATGTGTGTGGGTAAGAGGGACACTGAGTCCAAGGGGCCCACACTGAAGGAGATGGGAGATAGTGGCCGCCAAAGTCTCCTTAATTATTGGGAAATACTTGTTGATTGTGTTAATAAATAAAATCAAATAAAAACAAATAGAAATAAAATAAATAAAATAGAAATAAAATAAATAAAATAGATAAAATCGTTTCTGCCTTTAGTTGAAATGGTGGGAAGACTTGACCTCCTTCCTGCTTGGATGTGTGCTTCTCTGCTGCCACCATTAGCAATATGTCATATACACAGACACAGAGCTGGAGCAGTCAAGAGCCACCTTTTTTGAAAAACAGCGTGCTGGACAAGAAGAGGGCTATACACTTTCCAAAGAGCTTTGCTGTCGCTTAATAAGAAATACAGTAACAAGCATGATTTCCATCAAGAGAGCTGCAGGGGATGATTTCCAATATCCATGCAGCCGTGAGCTAACTGTGATGGCTAAGCGTCTCATTGAGTACTACCCAATGCTGCGGGACAGGTCTGCAGCCGGTCGAGCTGAGTGGGTAGGAGGATATGCTTTATTTAGGATCAGTGCTTGTATGGTTTCATTTCATTTTGATTAATGTAATTTTTACACAATCTGTTTTGTGTTTTTGTCAGGAATCTGTGAAGAAGCAGCTTTTGAAAAGGGTCCAGAATGTGACACCAGCTAAAAAGAAGCAGGGAGCAACTCCTTTGAGAAAGAGGCGACGGGGCATTAGCTTTGAGAGTAGCAGCAGCCTGGAGTCATCC
>NW_024616027.1:0-2559 GCF_008729295.1 Plectropomus leopardus
GAGTTATTGAGCATCAAAGTTTTTGCATTCAAAACAGCAAAACTGATTTGCACAGTATTATTTTCTAAATAAAAAGTCCAAAAAGGTATAGAACTCATAGAACGAAAAAAAAAAACGTTACATAATGTCAATAGATTGTCATAGAATAAGAATATACAAATACCTCAATTTTGACAAAAATTACAGATAGAACCTTAAGGTGACATAATCCCTCAAAGAGTTGGTTGAGAGTAAACAGAATTAACAGGAAATGAAATATTGCACTTACACTCGTTAGTTGGCCAGGAACACTAAAACAACGATAATGTTTCTCGGGACTGTCCATTGTTACAGTGGCCCAGTTTCCAAAGCCCCCTTAGTCCGAAAAAAATTTCCATTGGATGAATAGCCCATTTCTCTGACACCACTTTACGCCAAAAACAAACAGAAGTCCCATTTCTCAGAAAATACACACTTCCTGAAGTTTAACAGCCCAGTTGCAGACAAAATTGGATTGTACATTCATGTAAATCACGGATATCTTACATTTTGACATTATTGAAATTCTATGATTGTTAGCAGCGCAGGAGTGAATGTTAGGCTTACCATTCAACAATTATGGCTTCAGTGAGACTAAAATCATTAAAATGTACAGGCTGTCTTAAAAAATGGGAAGGACTTCGGCTTATTATCACAAAGGCAGCCAGACAGACAAACTGAGCAGTGACGTGCAGTATGTTTCATTTTTCAAGAGAAGTCTAATGTTTTTTAAGCACTTTACAGAAGGTTAATTGTCAGCACTCCACTGGATACAGTTGAGAAAAAAATGTCACTAGAAGACCATTGTACCAGTGACTCGAGTGTAACAGTGTACATGTACCCTTGATAAATAGGTAATTGGAATAATTAACAATAAATACATGACATGCCAATCTGAGAGATCCTTCAAAGGCTTCAGTTAGCTGTGGGAAAGTGACCCAGTCTGCAGTAATTACATTGGTAGTACATCTAAGCCCTGACCTCTATTCTGTACATATTAATAAACCTCTTCTTTCATTAACAATATTCAGTGTCTCTTTCTCATCAGACAAAGTCAGCCTAAGCATTTTTCCTGCTGCTCTGTTTTTTTTTTCTTGAAGCTTAGCCAATAAAATGACATCATTCATTAATCCTTTTTTTAAAATTGGTTTTGGCACAGAATAACACGTCCTACTCTCTTCAACTCACAATAAGATCGAGGGTGGCGCTCATGTTTTATGGAGTTTTTCAAGTGTAGTTTTATGGCAAAATAAAAGCACGAAAGAAAAGAAAATATCTTAAACTGAGATACTTAAATCTTCAAGACCCCTATTTTACTAATTAATGTAACATCAAAATGTTACCAGCTGATTCACAAAGAGCCTTTAAGCTGAAGGTCAGTTTTACAAAGAGTGAAGTAAGCTTTGTTGCTTTGCCCAACCTGTATATTTGTCCCGGTTAAATGTTTTTTTGTGATGTCCTCCGGTCTTCCCAGGTGTTGAACCTGCAGGGTTCAGGTCAGTATCTCACTGTGAGTAAAGGAGGAACTGTAGGACTGCGGAGCAGAGAAGACATGTCCCTCCTGCACACATATCGACTGCAAAACAGCACGGTCACACCCAAAGACCTCTGGGTCACAGACATGGTGCTGCTGCACAATGTAAACAAGGTGACTTTCACTTTTAAAAAGTCAGTCAGTCAGATTATTGATTGGTGTCCTGGTTATGATAACACATTCTGGGTCTTTTAGCAGAGTTTACAGAACTGTTATCATAGGAATCATTTTATTTTTCATTTTTTTCTAAAAATATTTTTTTGGACGTTGATGCCTTCAATTGATAGGACAGCACAAGTGTGAAAGGGGGAAAGAGAGGGGATGACATTCAGCAAAGGGCCAAAGATGGAACTGAACCTGCTGCCACTGCAGCGAGGACACAGCCTCTATACATGGGGCGCCCGCTCTATCCACTGAGCCACCAGGTGTCCCCATAGAAATTCATTTATGAGTGAATTATTGATAAGTGGTCTGACTTATTTGGCTGGATATTGTACTGCACAGTGGTGAACACGCATTTCACTCAGTCAGTTAACTATTGATCAGTGGTACTGGTTAATGGCATTGCAGACATGAAGTTGTTGCATAATGTTTAGAAAATAAACATTTATAAACACATATTTGTGTGTAATGGTTAGAATTTTGTTACACAATATACATGAAGATTTTCCAGCTACTGTATGCATCTATTATCAGTCTGGGTAATTCTTAAATCATAATTGGATTAGTCTGTTTCTAATAAACTTTTCAACTCTTTTTTTCCCTTTATTCTCAGATAGCAGTGTCTTTAACAAGTAAGGAGGTGTGTTTTTATGACATTCTATCAAAACAGGACTTCAGCTGCAAGTATAAAATTCAGGTAAGAGCTGCATTTATTTATATTCTAATGTTTTGGTTCTCTCGGTATTAGACATTTCTGTCATTACAGAATCAGAATCAGAATCAGATTACATCACACTATGTATAAAATATCCTGAGAAAAGTGTAAATGGACATGACACACAACA
>NW_024616028.1:0-2545 GCF_008729295.1 Plectropomus leopardus
AAATGTGACCTTTAGGATTATAAATATGTCATTTAGTATGAAAAACCACATGGTCTTACAACCTTAGCTGTGTTCAAATGGCAAAGGTCGTCATTAATGTCTAATGATTTCTCTGTTGTTCTAAAAATTTACTTTTATTTTTGCCAAATGAATGCTTCATCATTGTTTCCTTTTTTCTGTATGTAAAACAGATTTTCCTGCTTTGAATTTATAACGTTTCACCCTCTGAATGGTTTACATCTTATGTCATCAGGAGATAACATTATTCTTTGGTCCTCCCATGGCCCTTAACTGCTGTTGTGTCTGTAACATATTTCACTAATTATGTGACATAATTGTGATTAATAGAATAATTCTGATAAAACATGCAATATTGTTAGACATAAACATTAGGCATATTGGAGAGGTCCAAATGTGTGCCAGCGCCAAAGAGTAAAAAAACAACAACAACTGGAATAAAGTCACATTCACCACTCTTCAATAAATCTTCAGCCGCTGGTGAGATGTCATATTTCATGACTGATTAGGTACAGATTAATGGCTAATTCAAACTTTCTTTACTCCACTACTGTATCTGGAGCATTGTTGGGAACGAGTGGTGCATTTGCGTTTCTTCTTGAGACATTTCAGAGGCTACAGCTATTTTCATCATATCTGTTTATTTTAAAAATTCTTTCCTTCAGGGAAATGGGTCATTTAGTTTTCCACATTTGTCCTTTTTGAATTTTAAAGACACAGAGTAACATTGACCCCTCAAGAAATGCCCTAATTATTTAATCAGAAGATATTTAATATTATAATGTGTTTTTCAACAGCCTCCCCATGGGCCTTATGTCACATGTATTTTACTTATACTTTTTTAATTAATTTGAAAACCAAATCTTTGAATTACTCAGGTTACTTAAAGTGTGTATTTTTGTATTAAAGTGTTTTTTTTTCATAAAAAGAAACAAAACATTGAGGTTTTTATTAACAATGTTAGAAAAACAGTTTGAAAACCTGAAACAGAGAATTCATGTAAAAAACAGAAGACAAAATAAATGATTTCTTGACATTAATGCAACTCAAAATTCTGATGACTTTATTTATTTTGTGTTTCTTATATAGAGTTGCAGGTGGAGCAGTGTTTCCGCGGTCTGTGGGAACGATTGAAATGTCTTCAGCACTCTGCAGTCTCAGTGGATGACATCTGGATGAAGAGGAACATCGTACAGAGAAACTGAAGGAACATCTATGTGCTGCAGCTCTGAGGTAGAACAGTTTTTCTCTTTATTATCAGCTGTGTTGTTTTTAATGTTCAATACTTAAAACAAACAAAATACATTAAATTCAGTGACCTTTTTTCAGCTTGGAAATTTATGAAATTATGGTATAAGACATATTTTCTGCAGCAGACATTCAGACATCTTTCAGTGTGATTTGCACTAATACAGAATATTATTGTCTCTGGTGTCCAGACCTTCAGAACACCTGAAGCTGACACTGAAGCGAATTTAAGGAGTTACTTTGTCGTCTTTGTTGGTTCTCACAGAAAGGACACGAGGTGTTGTGGAGGAGCAGCAGACAGGATGGAGACGAGGACACGAGGTGAGGAGAGATGGATCTGAAAAACACATCTGTATGAAGCTAGAAACGGCATCGGTCAAATATAATTTTCAATTATATTTCATTGCCTGTGTCTTTGTAATGAGTTTTTTTTTCTCCATCCTGCAGAAAACGCTGAAGAAGCTGCAGGACCACAGGGAGACATCAGTGAGGTAAAATATTTTCTATTTTCTGTTTAAATCTATTCACCAGTTTAATTAACTGTAATCTGTTATTGGAGCAGGAGAGACTCTATATGTTGGTAAATATTGTAAATGTTTCTGTTATTTGCACAAAAAAATGAGCTGAATCGACAGAGGATCTTGAAGAGCTGACAAGACGAGAACTGACGAGAAAAGTAAAAAAGTCATTGTATGAGATGGTATCAAAAGTCTTTAAAAAATATATGCTATATTGTCTTACAATTTTAAAAAAAAAGTCATAACATGATACATAAAGCAAAAAAAGTCACTATAAAAAGCTATAAATGTCATAATTTAGCATGTCTAAAAAATCACCAAAAACGCGTTACTATAGTATGTCGATAAATGTCATATGTTGACAGGTCAAAAAAATGCCTGAAAACAACATATAATACCTTGTACAGACACGTCATAGTATACAAAGTGGGGAAAAAAGCCAAAAATGTCATAATTTAGCATGTCGAAAAAATTAACAAAACACCTTACTATAGTATGTCAAAAATGCATTTTTGCTCATTTTTCTGACATTCATAATTAGGAGGGTTTTGGCTGTTTTTGCAAAATTCTGTGCTATGGCGTGTCTTGACACAATATTTTATGCTGTTTTGAGGTGTTTATAACTGTTTTTGGGACATGTCATATTTTGGCATTTTTGCCATACTATAGCCTTGCCTTTTCGGTCATTTTTTCAACATGCATTATCATGGTGTTTTTAGTCGTTTTTGCAAAATTTGATGCTCTGGCGTGTCTTGACACGC